>NW_026460829.1:0-8800 GCF_021730395.1 Mercenaria mercenaria | reverse complement strand
AAAATAGCAATACTGGAAATCCAAAATATACAGAAGACGAATGTGAATAGGTCGTTCTCAGATCTTCGTTTAGAAGATCAAGTACTTTAGTCAGATTGCATACAGGTATCAGTTTGTTTAGAGTTTTTGTATCACATTTTGACACTTTACTTTTTTGAAAAGGTCAGAGTTATTTATGATATAAATGTTCATGGTGAAGTTGCTGTGAAAGCCAAAGACACTTTTTAATTATTTATATAATTTCACATTTTCTTGGCAGTCAGATAGTTTTGACACTATTGCACAAACATATGATCATTTAAGATGTTCCTTTATTTAATGAAAGATAATAAGACTGGCTTCCATCATTTTTCAGATGTTGTACAACTACAGGACTCTCAATCTCACTCAAGTTGATGGGTCAGTTGCACGAATGGTAACTGTAATTCACACTGGTCACGGGAAAAAGTGCCGCTGTGTGGGAATCAATTGTAGTTTCTCCGGTTTGTATTTCGTATGTTTTTACAGCAATCCCATACACATTTAACCCTTTGTCATGTGTTTGCAGAATATATTTTGAATATTTGTTTTCTCAGAAACTATATTCCAAGTGATTGCAAAGTATTTGCACCAGACTTTCGCAAACAGTCTGCAAAACATATCACAGTGAAGCAAAGGGTTTGCAAATAAACACTTAGATAAATTACAGACTGCAAAGGTTTTGCAAACAGACAGCAAAGCATCTGCAAACAAACACTTAGCTCATTTAGTTAGCAAAGGTATTGCAAATAAACACTTTGTACACAAAAGAAAGAGCAAAGCATTTGCAAATAGTTAACATAGATGAATTTGCTTTCCTGGTAGACTCTAGGTACAGGAAGTAATTAACCATTCTGTTTCCTGATTGGTCTATATTCAAATGGCAGGATTTTTGAAAATTTGTGAGGAAATGTTTACACATCAGTTAGTAGAAATATTTTGGTGATGCAAACTTGTGTTAAACTGATCATTATATTCTAATTATTTTTTCTGGATATAAACTTTGTTGAATATGGATAATGCAATACCAAGTTATTAAGCAATAAGACTTCCAAGAACCAGAGAATATTGCAGCATGTGGAAAGGTAATTAATGTTAATCAATGATAGTTATTTAAAACACTTTTTACTGAAGCAATTGTTGAAACTTACATTATTACATGATTTTAGTTATTGTTACTGAATGATCACTGCAATGATTGACTTTTAATAGATATTTAAACTGCAAATGGTTTTGTGACTTTACTTATATGTTTTTCAGATATTAAGTCCTTTTCTTTGAACCTCAGAAATTCATTTTTTGCTATTTGTTACGTATTTGCAAATACTTTGCATATTATTTGCATGTAAGTTGCAAATACTTTGCGATTACTTTGCTATCACTTTGCGATTACTTTGCTATCACTTTGCAATGTGTTTGCCAAAGTTTCAGCTGCGAATTGTAAATTGTTTGCGAAGTATTTGCATTCTGTGTGCGTAGTGTATATTTGCAAAAGCTTTGCAGAATAGTTGCACGTTTCGTTCCATTTCTACTCGTCTGTGGAATATATTCAGCAATCATGTGCTGCAACTGTTCTGCAAAGGTTATGGCAAATATTTGGCAAAGATAAAAAATATATTCTGCAAAGGCCCTGTTTTTGCATGGGATGTAGCGAGTTTGAAAAATTCTGCGGGCAAAGTAGAACACTTAATTCATACCTTACATAGACAGGAACTGTTTTTGCCAGAAAGTTCAGCTGTGTTACACAGTGTAAGAATTTGTGCAGGGTGAATGGTGCTGCCATGGTGTTGGAGATTTATGTACATAATTTTGCACTTAATGTCTATAAGATTTAGTTATGACTATACATGACACATCTAAGTAGGAGAACAGTCTATTCTTATATTTAAATAATAATAAAAACCAGTAAGAAGGACAACAGGTCAAAGGCAACAGTTAAATATGAATTATTTTTATTTCTTATATATAATTTGCCACAATTACTAGGCTGCCTAAAACTGGCAAGATTGACAGCTACAGGATTTTTTATAACCACAGTGTAATGATATGAAAACTATCAGTATTACAAATTCAATTGTCCGTATTGCCCAGGTTGTCCCAAAGCTTGTACGGACAAGTGAAATTTGACAAGAATTTACTATATAACTATCATACGGACAAGTAAAAAATAGCAAATGACAAAAACAGACAAGCAAGAAAAAATCAGATTTTGCCGCCCCTGTATTAGTGTTCAGTTATAAAATGAAACAACTGTCCTACATCAAAAACTGTTTCAGACATAAAAAGTCATGAGGTTTTTGTAAATAAATATAATGATTAGATAATGATTGAATAATCTTTAAAAACTTTGAAATGTATGCACTATAATTATGTCCTTGATGTAACAACTTTTATGACTTAAAAAGTAACATTGGCATTACCTCAGGTACCAAGTGTGACATATTTTACCTAAATTTTAGATAATATAATCTTAACAGCTACATATGCAACCAGGTACTTATGAATCACATACCATTATATATGATAAAATGACCATTATTTATGATAAAATAAATAAAGATTGATAAATAGTAAAATAACCAAATAAAATACAGTTTGTAAATAATGGTTATAGTAATGTAAAGTATCAAATGTCAAGGATCTGTATGTTGTGTGTATGAATGTTATTAGCTTGACTATTCGAAGAATAACTAGAGCTATCCAACTCACTACGGCGTATAGAAATGAAAAATTAAAAATCTTCTATTCTGAAAGTTCAAGGCCTAGGACTTTAATATTTGGTGTGTAGCATTCCCTAGTGAATCTCTTAACAAAATTTATCAGATTTACTCCTGGGGTGAAAAGAGGCCCAGCTCTGGGGTCACTTCTTATGACTTATGTAGGAAAAAGTAACTCAAACATTATCAGATCATATTTCCTAGACTATTTAATTAAATTTCCTGATGACCCCAAGTGATTAGGGGTCACTTAACTGTGACCTACTGACCTACTTGTCCGTCGTCCGTGCGTAAACTTTTCCTTGTGACATCTCTAGAGGTCACATTTTTCATGGGATCTTTATGAAAATGGGTCAGAATGTTCATCTTGGTAAATTCTAGGTCAAGTTTGAAACTGGGTCACGTGCCATCAAAAACTAGGTCAGTAGGTCTAAAAATAGAAAAACCTTGTGACCTCTCTAGAGGCCATAATTTTCAATGGATCTTCATGACAATTGGTCAGAATGTTCACCTTAATGATATCTAGGTCAAGTTCCAAACTGGGTCACGTGCCTTCAAAAACTAGGTCAGTAGGTCTAAAAATAGAAAAACCTTGTGACCTTTCTAGAGGCCATATATTTCACAAGATCTTCATGAAAATTGGTCAGAACGTTCACCTTGATAATATCTAGGTCAAGTTTGAAACTGGGTCACGTGCCATCAAAAACTAGGTCAGTAGGTCAAATAATAGAAAAACCTTGTGACCTCTCTAAAGGCCATATTTTTCATGGGTTCTGTATGAAAGTTGGTCTGAATGTTCATCTTGATGATATCTAGATCAAGTTCGAAACTGGGTCACGTGCGGCCAAAAACTAGGTCGGTAGGTCTAAAAATAGAAAAACCTTGTGACCTCTCTAGAGGCCATATATTTCATGAAATCTTCATGAAAATTGGTCAGAATGTTCACCTTGATGATATCTAGGTCAAGTTCGAAAGTGGGTCATGTGCCGTCAAAAAATAGGTCAGTAGGTCAAATAATAGAAAAACCTTGTGACCTCTCTAGAAGCCATATTTTCCATGGGATCTGTATGAAAGTTGGTCTGAATGTTCATCTTGATGATATCTAGGTCAAGTTTGAAAGTGGGTCACGTGCCCTCAAAAACTAGGTCAGTAGGTCAAATAATAGAAAACTCTTGTGACCTCTCTAAAGGCCATATTTTTCAATGGATCTTCATGAAAGTTGGTCTGAATGTTCATCTTGATGATATGTAGGTTAAGTTCGAAACAGGGTCATGTGCGGTCAAAAACTAGGTCAGTAGGTCTAAAAATAGAAAAACCTTGTGACCTCTCTAGAGGCCATACTTGTGAATGGATCTCCATAAAAATTGGTCAGAATGTTCATCTTGATTATATCTAGGTCAAGTTTGAAAGTGGGTCACGTGCCATCAAAAAGTAGGTCAGTAGGTCAAATAATGAAAAAACGTTATGACCTCTCTAGAGGCCATATTTTTCATGGGATCTGTATGGAAGTTAGTCTGAATGTTTATCTTCATGATATCTAGGTCAAGTTTGAAACTGGGTCAACTGCAATCAAAAACTAGGTCAGTAGGTCTTGAAATAGAAAAACCTTGTGACCTCTCTAGAGGCCATACCCTTGAATGGATCTTCATGAAAATTGGTCAGAATGTTCACCTTGATGATATCTAGGTCAAGTTTGAAACTGGGTCACGTGCCTTAAAAAACTAGGTCAATAGGTCAAATAATAGAAAAACCTTGTGACCTCTCTAGAGAATATATTTTTCAGTGGATCTTCATGAAAATGAGTCAGAATTTTTATCTTGATAATATCTAGGTCAAGTTCAAAACTGGGTCACATGAGCTCAAAAACTAGGTCACTATGTCAAATAATAGAAAAAACGACGTCATACTCAAAACTGGATCATGTGGGAAGAGGTGAGCGATTCAGGACCATCATGGTCTTCTTGTTTATGTACTAAAATGTTTGAGTCATTGAGGTGGTTTGTCCACAAGTAACAGGCTCAACATTATGGTACATGTACTATTTCTATCCAAAGGGATATTAAATGTTTTTGATATCTCAGTATTGACATGAGTTTTCAACAGTTTACAAAGGATATTTTGCAACCAAAATGTTTCAAAAGAAATTGCTCGACTGTCAGGAATAAGGGGAGCTATCCTACAGGAGTCGCCCCGGTGTTGGCATAGCGTCAGCTTCACACAAAGTTTGCGTACCGCCCCAAATATTTTCAAAGTCCATTGAGATATTGCTTTGATATTTTGCATACTTGTTTACCATCATGACCCCAGTCTGTAAAAAGGAGGAGGCAACTCTATCGAGCATTTTGACTGAATTATGGCCCCTTTTCGACTTGGAATAAATGTTAAAGTTTGCGTATCACCCCAAATATTTTCAAAGTCCATTGAGATATTGCTTTGATATTTTGCATACTTGTTTACCATCATGACCCCAGTCTGTAAAAAGGAGGAGGCAACTCTATCAAGCATTTTGACTGAATTATGGCCCCTTTTCGACTTGGAATAAATGTTAAAGTTTGCGTACCACCCCAAATATTTTCAAAGTCCATTGAGATATTGCTTTGATATTTTGCATACTTGTTAACCATCATGACCCCAGTCTGTAAAAAGGAGGAGGCAACTCTATCAAGCATTTTGACTAAATTATGGCCTCTTTTCGACTTGGAATAAATGTTAAAGTTTGCGTACCACCCCAAATATTTTCAAAGTCCATTGAGATATTGCTTTGATATTTTGCATACTTGTTAACCATCATGACCCCAGTCTGTAAAAAGGAGGAGGCAACTCTATCAAGCATTTTGACTAAATTATGGCCTCTTTTCGACTTGGAATAAATGTTAAAGTTTGCGTATCACCCCAAATATTTTCAAAGTCCATTGAGATATTGCTTTGATATTTTGCATACTTGTTAACCATCATGACCCCAGTCTGTAAAAAGGAGGAGGCAACTCTATCAAGCATTTTGACTGAATTATGGCCCCTTTTCGACTTGGAATAAATGTTAAAGTTTGCGTACCACCCCAAATATTTTCAAAGTCCATTGAGATATTGCTTTGATATTTTGCATACTTGTTTACCATCATAACCCCAGTCTGTAAAAAGGAGGAGGCAACTCTATCAAGCATTTTGACTGAATTATGGCCCCTTTTTGACTTAGAATAAATGTTAAAGTTTGCGTACCACCCCAAATATTTTCAAAGTCCATTGAGATATTGCTTTGATATTTTGCATACTTGTTTACTATCATGACCCCAGTCTGTAAAAAGGAGGAGGCAACTCTATCAAGCATTTTGACTGAATTATGGCCCCTTTTAGACTTAGTATATGCTTATTGTAATGTTATAGTTTTACTCATAGCTTATATTATACTATCAAGCACTGAGAATAGTCGAGCGCGCTGTCCACTGACAGCTCTTGTTTATTAGTCCCCTACTGGTTGAAAACCAGTTTCGGGGACTATAGGAATGCACTTTTCCATCATTCCGTCCGTCCGCAATTTCGTGTCCGGTCCATAACTCTGTCATCCATGAAGGGATTTTAATATTACTAGGCACAAATGTTCCCCATGATGAGACGACGTGTCATGCGCAAAACCCGGACCCCTAGCTCAAAGGTCAAGGTCACAATTGGAGGTCAAAGGTCAACAGGGCTTTTTTCCTGTCCGGTCCACAACTCTCCCATCCTTGAAGGGATTTTAGTATTACTTGGCACAAATGTTCCCCATGATGAGATGATGTGTCGTGCGCAAATCCCGGACCCCTAGCTCAAAGGTCAAGGTCACAATTGGAGGTCAAAGGTCAACAGGGCTTTTTTCCTGTCCGGTCCATAACTCTCCCATCCATGAAGAGATTTTAATATTACTTGGCACAAATGTTCCCCATGAGGAGACGACGTGTCATGCGCAAAACCTGGACCCCTAGCTTAAAGGTCAAGGTCACAGTTGGAGGTCAAAGGTCAACAAGGCTTTTTTCCTGTCCGGTCCATAACTCTCCCATCTATGAAGGGATTTTAATATTACTTGGCACAATTGTACCTCATAATAAGACGATATGTCATGCACAACTTTCAAACCCCTAGCTCAAAGGTCAAGGTCACACTTAGCAGTCAAATGTTAACATAGCATGAACCGGGTCTGTTTCATGTCCGGTCCATAACTCTGACATTCATTAAGGAATTTTAATATCACTTAACACAAGTGTTCCCCATGATGAGACGACGTGTCATGCACAAATCCCAGACCCCTAGCTCAAAGGTCAAGGTCACAATTGGGGGTCAAAGGTCAACAGAGTTTTTTTCCTGTCCCATCCATAACTCTGCCATCCATGAAGGGATTTTAATATTACTTGGCACAAATGTTTCCCATGATGAGACAACATGTCAGGCGCAAAGCCCAGACCCTTAGCTCAAAGGTCAAGGTCACAATTGGAGGTCAAAGGTCAATAAGGTTTTTTCCCTGTCCGATCCAGAACTCTGTCATCCATCAAGGGATTACAATATTACTTGGCATAAATGTTTCCCATGATGAGACAACGTGTCATGCGCAACACCCAGTACCCTAGCTTAAAGGTCAAGGTCACACTTTGAGATCAAAGGTCAAGAGGATTTTTTTCCTGTCCGGTCTATAACTTGTCATGCAAAGCAGGATTTAGATATCAGTTGGCACAAATATTCCCCTGGATGAGACAACATGTCATGCGCAAGAACCAGGTCCCTAGGTCTAAGGTCAAGGTCATATTTAGAGGTCAAAGGTCAAATTCAAGAATGACTTTGTACGGAACATTTCTTCTTCATGCATGGAGGGATTTTGATGTAACTTGGACCAAATGTTCACCACCATGAGGCACCCTTGTTTTTAGAATTACGTCCCTTTGTTATTACTATAAATAGATTTTATTGTAACTTTTTTATTACTGGCGGTAGAGAAAAATCGAGACCACTTTTCTGTGGTACAGCATGCATGTTACATCCAATTTTTAGGTGTATTTTGACCTATCTCTACCTGGTAAAGAGTTTCTTGTGGACATATTATATAGATTTTTTTTTTTTTTTTTTTTTTTTTTTTTTTTTTAAAGATTAATTTCCCTTTGTTGTTACTATAAATAACTTACATGATAAGATTTTTATAATCAGCCAAAAAAATTCAATATGAAAACAACTGTAGGTTTTTATATATATAAATTTTAATCCAAGTGTTTTGTTATAACATATTGTATATATAGTACAATATTGTTTATACATCATTGACAGATATCAGTTCATTATGTTATACTGCAGTAGAGAAAATTAGGTGCCTTCCAGTAGGGGACTTTGTATTGCATGGCAATACTTCATTCGCTTGTTACTGTTGTTGTACTTCTATTTTTAATGTTATTTGTTGGCTTGTGTTTTCAGGAAAAGATGTTACAGCCAGTGTATGAAGACTGAACTTTTGATAGGTCACAGGTGCTCTCGCAAAGACTGATGGCCTGGCAGCATAAACTATTCTATGGTAAATAGGGCCTGACATAATTTGTGTTATGTTTTCAGCTTTTTATGCGCCCGTCTCTGGAAGAGCGGGGCGTATTATGTGAACACCCGTGGATTTTGAAATAACTTGGCATAAATGTTCACCATAATGAGATGATGTGTCATGTGCAAGATTCAGACCCCTAGCTCCAAGGACAATGTCACAATTAGAGGTCAACAGTTAACACGGTCTGTTTCGTGTCCAGTTCAGGGATATAAACTAGCTATTTTTAGCTCGACTATACGAAGTATGGAGAGCTATCCTACTCGACCCGGCGTCGGCATCCTTCCGCGTCCGTTCTTTGGTTAAAGTTTTGATGCACTTTCTCTTTATCTTTGTTATTACTTGATGGATTTACTTCAAAGTTAAAATAGTTGTTCCTCATCATCACCCACATAATATGGCACAAGGGTCATAACTCTTGCACCAATATATCATGAATTATCCCCCCTTTTTACTTAGAATTTCAGGTTAAAGTTTTGGTGCATTTTCACTTTATCTCAGTTATTACTAAATGGATTTG
>NW_026460828.1:0-2941 GCF_021730395.1 Mercenaria mercenaria | reverse complement strand
GGGAGCTAAAAAGGGGCTCATGAATGGGTGAACATTTGGTAATTTTAATAAAAATCCCTCAAGGCATGAAAAAGAAATGCCGGGACATTTTTCAATTTGACACTCCCTCCAAGGTGGCTTGATTTAACCGGGAAATCCGTCTCATAGGGGTGAACTTTTACTAATTACTTTAAAACCCCCGTGCTAAAAAAGAAAAAAAAAAAGAAAAGTCATTCTTGTATCTGACCATTGGCCTCTAATGTGACCTTCCCTTTTTGCCTATGGACTCTAAAATAAACAAGCTTTCCTTTTGATCTGAATAATGATTTAGTTTTGAATCCCCCTTTTGGGCCCAGGGAAATATTCAAGATAAACATTCTGACCAAGTTTCATAAATAAGGTCAAATTTTGCCTCACAGTGTTAACACTTTCCTTTTTGAGGGGGACCTATTTTTAGATCCCTATTCCCCTTTTCAAACTTGGTTTGGGGATCACAAATAAACTTCTTCCAATTTTCAGAAATATGGTTAAAAATAGGGCCAAGCTTTTCCTTTGATTTGTTTAAATTTTTTTAACCCCATGACCCAGTTTTCGAGTTTTGACCTAGAAATCATCAAGATTAAAAAAATTGGACCAGTTTAAAGAAGAGACTCAAAAATGGGTTTCAAACTTTTAACAAGCTTTCCTTTGATATAGGGACGGGAAACCCAAGACACAGTTTTTAACCTGGCCTAGAAAAACATCAAGATAAACATTTTGGAAATTTTTTTTGTTTTTAAAACCTTTTACAACAGTATTTCATCTTGAACGAGGGGCATTAACCTAACCATTTTTCTAGATTCTTCCCAAAAAAAACCCATTCCCGAAAGTAACGCCAAACCCCCTTCCCCACATAAATCAAGGTGGAGGAGAACGATCTTAGCCAAAATGTCTTCATAAAATTGCCCAAAAAAATATGCCCACCGAAACGAACTTATCCCCCCAAGATCTGTAGACCAACACATTACCTTCTGAGCTAAGCGGGCGTACAAAAACCTTAAATGGCAGAAGGGCCAAAATTTAGAGGCATTAACACTAAAACCAATGATGGAATCTGTTGTTTTTTTAAAAAGAATTGAGATCTTATTTTGACAATTGATAAAAAGTGTGGTTAAAATTGAATGTAAAATTCACTTCATCAGTTCAAAAGGAAAATTTACAAATTTTGGGTTTCCCTTCAGGGCTGTTAGTCGGGAACCTATGATTGCCCTGACAGATTCATCTGGAATCTAAGAATATTGATGTAAAAAATATTTTGAAAGTTTGATCAAATCAAAAAATAAATGAATTGACAAAGGCTGCAAAAGAAAAAATACAATTTTGGCCCTTTTTAAAGGGGTCATAATTTTGAACCAATGAGGGATCTGCTTTTTTCAAAAAAAAGGAACCAAAAATTTAACCAAAAACAAATTAAAAGTACATTTTTAATTAAAATCAATTGAAAAATGTGGTCTCTACATGTTCAAAAGAATTGTGGAGGACAACGAGGAAGAAAAGGGGCAAAACACAAAAGTTTCCTTGTCACATGACAGATACAAAAAATTTTTTCCCCTTATAAAAATGAATACCATTTGAAAGAAATAAAAATAAAAAATTTCCACAAATTTATGATGTGAAATTTTAGCAATGGGGGATTTTGCAAATGCATTGAAACAAAGATAGTAACAGTTCTTTGATTTACTGATTTTTCAAAAAGGCTGAACGTTTTTAAGTGTGGCCCCTTTATCTGCCCTTTTCCAGAATTCAAACTGAAACTGTCAGTTTGTGTCGAGTAACATACATGTTTTTAGGGTTTTTCAATGGGCAAACAAGATACACTTTTGATTTCTAAGGGAACATTGACCTTGGAGCTAGGGGCTGGTCTTGTACATGGCCCGTCATCTCATAAAAAGGGAACATTTAAGCAAGTAATTTCAAAACCCTTCACAAGGCAGATTTGGACTGGACAAGAAACGAAAAGTTAACCTTTTAAACCATAATTGTACCTTGACCTTTGAACTAGGGGACTGCACTGACATGCTCATTAAGGGAAAAATTTGCCAAGTTATTTTTTAAAACCCTGATGAAAGGCAAGTTTTTGGACGGGGCACAAAACAAACCCTGTTACCTTTTTCTTTGGACCTTGACCTTGGACATGGGGCTGGGCTTGTGCATGCACATTGTCCATTATGGGAAACATTTATGCCCAATTATTTCAAAACCCCCTTTAGGTTGGGAGGTTTGACCGGGGTATAAATTAGCAGGGGGCCAAGACCCCCTGGCCCCTTAATTTTGGGGGGGCCCCTAAAATTTTGAAGAAAATGCTCATATACCTAACTTAAACAAATTTTTTTTGACAGTCTCCCCAAAAAACACTCTACTATTTCGCTGCTGGGTATGAAAAAGGGCCCCATTTGTTGAAGCTGGAGCTGCACTGGGTTTTAAGACTCCCAAACCCGGGGAAATATTGGATAATAGCTCCAGTCTGTGTCAAAAAAAATTAAGTAAAAGAAGATAAGGATCAAGTTACAAAAAAATTAAATATTTAAATATAATTCTTTGCAAAAAGGGGGGTAATTCTAAATAGTGCAACAGTGAGCACCTTGTGTCAGTTTAAAACAAATCCATTTGTAAAGACTTTAGATAATATGAAAATGCATCGAAAAATTAACCTTTAAACAAGTAAAATGGGGAAAATTTTAGAAAAATTGGTGAGAGTTGAACCCTTTTGTCATATGATTGGGTGATATGGGGGGAAAAATATTTTTAATTTGAATCAAATCCATTCAGTAATAACAAGAGTTAGAGTGAAAGTGCATCAAAACTTTAACCTAAAATTATAAGTAAAAAGGAGGGATAATTCATGAAATAATGGTGCAAGAGTTATGGCCATTGTGTAATATGATGTGACTGATGATGTTGAACAACTATTTTAAGTTTGAAT
>NW_026460827.1:0-6947 GCF_021730395.1 Mercenaria mercenaria | reverse complement strand
ATCACAAGATAACATTCTGACCAATTTTCATAAAGATCCCATGAAAAATGTGACCTCTAAGTGGTCACAAGCAAAAGTTTACGGAGGGACGGACGAACGGACACCGCACGATCACAAAAGCTCACCTTGTCACTTTGTGACAGGTGAGCTAAAAACAAAAACAAATACCGACCTACCGACCCTAGTTTTTTTTGGCCATGAAACACAACATTTTTTGGGGTTGGGGGCAGGGGTGGGTGGGGCTAACCGGGCTGATCCATTATGCAGTTAAATTTGAACAGCTACACTAATTTTAAAGGCCCTGGCTAAAAAAGTAAGTTTTTAGACGGGTAGTGCAAATTTGAACCCCACGCCTGGCATATAACAGATACTGGTATAGGTCTTACTTTTTTCTACAGTTTTTCCCCATAATTTCTGTCTGCTAGTTACTTGAATATTGTAACCATGGTTATCCACTTACTTTGGCTTAGCCTGCCCATGGATAGTGTGGGAAAGGTTGATGCCTACCATTTAAATAACTGAATGCTGAATCAAGCATAAACTAAAATACATCATATTTATAAACAAAAGATTTCGGGCAATTAAAAATGTTTTCTGGCAAATGGTTTTATAAACTTACTTGCCTAAAAGGACAAATGCTGGAAAAAATAAAGGTGAAGACTGTAATATATTTTCTCTTTTCCAAAACGGGACACCAGAAACCTGGTCGGCTACTTGATTTCACAAGTTGGTACCCTGCGGGCTACCACAAAAGTAGGTTAAGACGAGGCCTGTCTAAAAGATGTCACAACAAATGTTTTCGCACACACGGGCGGACGCACGGGCACAGACGCTGCGCGATCACAAAGCTCACTTTTTGACAGGTGAGCTAAAAAAGAGCTGTCCGTAAGACAGCCAAGCTTTGACTATCGAAATATTGTCACAGAAGCAGGGAAATTTTTACCCAAAATGTTAAATACAAAAGAGTTTTAAGTTAGAAACGGGGCATAATTTGACCAAAATGCATATCAGAGTTAGGGACTTGATGCTATCAACTATTTAATAACCCCGAAGAAACATGTTAAGTTTTCAATTCCATATCTGCATTAGTTTGGAGATAGTAACTTGCATGTAAAACTTTAACCAGAATTTTCTAAGTCCAAAAGGGGCATAATTTTGCTCAAAATACAATTTTAAGAGTTATGGAACTTGACCCAGTGAGGTTGGTAACCCGACCTAGAAAAAGAATAAATAAGTTTCAAAGCTATATCCTTTTGGTAATAGCTGTATGTACTTGCACGCAAAACTTTAACCAGGATTTCTAAGTCCAAAAGGGGCATAAATTTGCTCAAAATACATGTCAGAGTTATGGACTTGACCCCGTGAGGTAGGTAATTGATCTAGAAAAAGAAAAAATAAGTTTCAAATCTATATGCCTTTTAGTAATAGCTGTATGTTTCTTGCACGCAAAAATTTACCAAAATTTTTTAAGTCCAAAAGGGGGCATAATTTGGCCAAAATACTGTCATAGTTATGGGACTTGACCCAGTGAGTAGGTAATTGATCTAGAAAAAGAAAAAATAATTTCAAATCTATATGCCTTTAGTAATAGCTGTATGTACTTGCACGCAAAACTTTAACCAAAATTTTCTAAGTACAAAAGGGGGCATAATTTGGCCAAAATGAAGTCAAGTTAGGGGATTTGGGTGGCTATCAACTAGTTTTTATAACCCGAAGACACATGTGAAGTTCAATTCAATATCTGCATTATTTTTTGGAGATAGTAACTTGCATGTAAAATTTTTAACCAGAATTTCTAAGTCCAAAAGGGGCATAATTTCCCTCAAAATACATTTTAGAGTTATGGAACTTGACCCATGAGGTTGGTAATTGACCTAGAAAAAGAATAAAAAAGTTTCAAAGCTATACCCTTTTAAAATGATAGCTGTATGTACTTGCATGCAAAAACTTAACCAAGGTGTGACGCCGACACCAGGGTGAGTAGAATAGCTAGACTATTCTTCGAATAGTCGAGCTAAAAATACATCACAATACAAGAGCTGTCACTAATGGTGACAAATGCCCCCGCAGCGCCTTGACCTTTGACCCCAAAGTCAGTAGGGGCCGTGTACTCAAAAAGTACCATCAGCATGTGAAGTTTGAAGGTCCTGGGTGCAGTGGTTCGCAAGTAAAGTGCCTCATGCAAAAAGTTAACGTTGTGACGAACGAACGAACTAACGAACAGACGGACAGTTGAAAACTAATATGCCTCCGTTCAGGGGCATAAAAAGGCAGTGATAGACTGAATACAATATTCTATAGCTAAAACAGAAAATTACTTCATTGTAATAATTTGGCTAAGCAATTGTCTGTCCTTGAAACACTGCTTTGGTTGTAAGCAAGTTGACTATGTCAAATAGGAAATTTATGGCATGCAAATTGTCCAATAATTAGGCCTAAAAAAAAAAGTTGTTTGTTTCCAGTGACATGGCCAAAAAACATAGGGTAGTAGGTAGGCATTTTTTTTTTTTTTTTTTTTTTTTTTTTTTTTAAACCGAACACCATCGTAGTTTCAACAGGGAGTTTAAAAACCCTTTATAAACATGCACCCCTATTGTTAGTTTAAATTTACCCTAAATGTACAATGACTTTGATGATGTTTTAGCAATATAAATGCCATTTGATTGGTTTAAATATTATGAAAAAAATTTGCTTTATGTTTGGTTTTTTGTTGTTGTTTTTTCATTTCCAGAGTAGCCACCCCAAATTAGCTAAAAGGGGTAGAGCATTCAAACCTACGGATCAAGTGGTCATGGGAAACGTTGTTTTCCTAATCATTAAATTCTCCGCTGCTAATTCATTTGGAAAATTGGCAATTACTTGCGGAGAACAGGGTTTTATATTTGATTAAACATGAAACTTGAATGAAACTTGCTGTGGATTCCCTCTCTTTAAAAATAATTTTAATAGGGAATATTATTCAAAAACCAACATTTATATTTCAAACAAAAACCAAGTAAAAGCAAACTGGCCGGGAATATGATTTGCATCTTTGATCTGCATTGAGATTAATACCATCACCCCCTACCCCAGTCTAAAATTCTGGATTAACTGGAAATGCTAGACAATGGAGTTTGACGGGTATGCCCAAATTGTGAATTAAAAGCTGCAAGTGGTTGTTTCAACGTCTTACTACTATAAATCCAGGGTTTTTCCCTAGAAATTTATGTCCCCCTAAATTTTTTTTTCTGGAAAAAAAAGAGACTATTTTGGGGGACTTTGTTTGGATTTGCTTGAATAATTTGATACTCTTTTGGCTTTTAATAGTTAAAATTGATTAACTTTTAATTAATTTAAAAAAATTTTTTTTTGGGGAAAACTCATGCCCCCCTTTGCTAAAAAAGGGGACATGGACCTCGAAAAGTGGTAAATTTACCACCTTTTTGGGGGCTAGGAAAACCCTGTAAATCCCATCTAAAACCTGACTTTTCAAGACTCTCAGGCTCGACCTAACTTTTTTCAGCAGGTCCACCAACTGCTGAAATCAAGTAGACTTGCTCAGACTTTAGTGGACCTCCAATTCTATCACATAAATTGTGATGTTGTAGACGTCATAACTTCATATGACTCATTAAACAGGACTTATTTCTAAAATAATTAAAAATGAAGACTGTAGCAATCTGTTATCCAGAAAAATAATTATTTTGAAACGTGTTTGAAACGTATAAATGAAAACCACATATAAATGTATAAATGTGATTTTGTATTGCAGCCTCGTTTACATGTATTATTGTTGTAAATACCTCATATTGCATGTTTTGTACATGTTTGAGAGAATAAAAGAGATGTTCTGTTCTGTTCTGTTCCCAAAATATGGACACAATAATCATCATCCACCCGACGTCGACCCGTGTTGAAAGTGAAAAAAAAAATTAACAATTATCGGTAATTATTCTGATGATAAACTAAGTAATTAGCCTTGTTTTCATCGTCAATTAACACCCACTCAAAGAGCTAAAAGAAGTGGTCGGTTATTATGGGATCTGGAGTGCAGATCAAACTATATTGCCCGAGATTGTCATGGCATTACGTCATGTTTTCGCCCATGTGAAACATCACTGGGGCTGATCGTACTTTCCTCGATTCCTTAAATTGTTGAGAAGAAATCAATAAAAATTTCTTCTTTATCTTTTTTTTAATAGCGAATGTGCAATATCCCGAATTAACTGACATGTAAATGTGTCGTAACGATGATATGGATAGCCAAACCCTGTGACCTATTTGCCCTCAAGGAATTTACATTATTGTTTTGAAAAGAATATCTAACAAAGTGTTTTTGTCAAAAGATACATGTACTATGAATAATTTAAAACTTATTAAAATCCACAACAAAATCATACTGCTTTATTTTAAAACCAATTTCTATTTACGTTCACGAGGTCACGTAACCTATTCTGCCGTGCTAACAGAAATCTGTTTGCCAAAATCGTTTTACACGCCATGTATTTAAATTGCTGCTGCTTTTTCATTATTTAAGATTTTTTAATGTGGGTTTTGTAAAATTCTGGTCAAGATCTGAATTTTATTTCCATAAAATTTACCGTTTATTTAGTTTAAGAAAGAAGTAAATAATCAAGATCGCGCTGTTTGAAATTTTACAAAACATTAATATGAAAATCTGATCTTTTTAAAGAATTTTGCCTCATTCCGTCGATATCTTATAAAATTGTTATAGAACTCAAACTGCATTTGTTCTCAAGCGGTGTTGAAAATTTGAAGCGATTACATTGAAAAATGAATGCACCACGCGCGTTTATTGTGTCAAAAATAACCGCGATGTAAATAAGATATTACGATAAAGGGGGCACTGTTTGTGGAATGGAAAATTACCAGCATGACGTTTTGATATTTTTTAACGAAATTTGCGGGTAAATTCCAGTCAATCCAGGGATTTTGCCTGATGTATTAATTTGTTTTTTATTTAATTTGGTAAAGTTACCACGTACAAAACCACTTTGCCCGATCGGGGGATGCAAAGAGCTATAAAAATAATAATATACTTATTTGCAAAAATATGCGGCCCGATTTTACGCAAAAAAGTTTAGGGTCGGCGGTAAAAAAATAGGGTAGGTCGGGCCAACGGAAACAAACAACTTTTTTTTTACGCCTTACATGAACCCGTGTTCACGATACAAAAACTAGGATAAACGATCGATAAACCAGGTTTTCTGAATACTAACCTATATTTTTGAGCGAAAACATAGGATAAAGCCATAAACCATAGTTCAGGCTCATAAGCGTAGATTCACGCTTGTAAACCCAAGTTCATGGTCATATTTAACGTAGGTTCAAGTTCGTAAACTGGGGTTCATGAGCGTAAACATAGGATAACAACCATAAACATAGGATAATGACCAAAATTTCAGGTATAACCTGCAAAGTAGCATTTCAGTGGATTCCATCCCACTGTGGACTTGCAGGCAATGAAGCGGCAGACAAACTGGCTAAGCTAGGAGCTCAGTCAGAACAACCAACAGAACCTGTGAGTTACAAGCAGAGAGACACCATCATCAAGGCACTAACGAGACCAAGGATGGAGGAAGATGCTTTTCATCTCCTTGATCAGTCCGAACAAGTGATGATGGTCAGGTTCCGCTCAGGGCACAACAAGCTCAATGCTCACATGTACAAGAAATACAGACTGGCATCATCGCCAACTTGTCCATGTGGTGAGGAAGATCAGACTGTGGAGCATATACTTCAGAGATGTAAAAGGCATAACCAGGGGCGAGCTGCGACTTGGCTGATAGATACTTTAATCCACCAGAAACTGTATAAAGGCACTGAGGATCTGCGGCAAACCACAAGTTTCATCGAGGCTACTGGTCTGACAGTGTAGTCGCGTACGACAAGAAGAAGAAGACCAAAAGTTCAACAGAGAAACCTAGTTTATCAAACGTATGGTTTTTGGTCGATATATTAGTATTATAAAATCAAGTATGAATTTCGGGCGTGAACATGGTTTTACGGCCGTGAACCTATGTTTATGTGCGCGAACCTACGTTTACAAGCATGAACCCATGTTTACGAGCCTGAACCTAGGTATATGACTGTGAACTATAGTTTACGAGCCTGAACATGTATGGCAATTGTCCAGTAATTACATGAACCTAGTTTCACGGTCGACAAACTAGGATTAGCAATCGATAAACTAGATTTTTCAAACGTAAAAGCATGTAACCTATTCTTTTGAGCAAAAATGTAAGATAACGTCGTAAACCATAGTTCATGCTCATAAACATAGGTTCATGATCATAAACTGAAGTTTACTGTTGTAAACACAAGTTCACATTCGTAAATTATGGTTCACACTTGTGAATATAAGATAATGACCAAAATTCATAGTTCAATCGAGAAATCTAGTTTTATCAAATTAAAGTAAATCATAGTTTACGATTGATATACCAGGATTATCTTACAGATGTGAACCTATGTTTAAGACCATGAAACTAGGTTTACATTTAATAAACTAGGTTTCTGAAGCAAATCTATGATTTTCAGTCCTAAACATAGGTTAGGCCTAAAAAAAACAAGAGGACCATGATGGACCTGAATCACTCACCTGTCCCCACATGCCCAGTGTTGAACTGAGTATGACGTCGTTTTTTCTATTATTTGACACAGTGACCTAGTTTTTGAGCTCAAGTGACCCAGTTTTGAACCTGACCTAGATATCATCAAGGTGAACATTCTCACCAATTTTCATGAAGATCTCATGAAAAAATATGGCCTCTAGAGAGGTTACAAGGCTTTTCTATTATTTGACCTAATGACCTAGTTTTTGACCGCATGTGACCCAGTTTCGAACTTTACCTAGATATCATCAAGGTGAACATTCAGACCAATTTTCTTGAAGATCCATTGAAAAATATGGCCTCTAGAGAGGTCAAAAGGTTTTACTATTTTTA
>NW_026460826.1:0-4817 GCF_021730395.1 Mercenaria mercenaria | reverse complement strand
AGCAAGCAACATAACCCCATCCTCTTTTTGCAAAATTATTCCCCCTTTTGGGATTTAGAAAATCTTTTCTTGGTTGAGTATTTTTTTTTTGAAAACTTTTTCATAAAACTATTAAAGCTATTGTTTAAAATTTGCAACAGTTTTTCCCCCTCAAAAGTGGCATGTACATCAAGAAACATAACTCTATCTGTTTTTGCAAGAATGAGGGCCCCTTTTTAGACTTAAAAAAATCATGGGTAGGACAATTTTCTATTACAGAAAAAATCGATGGCGTCGCCCCGCAAGGGGGTTTTTGCCTTTGTTAAAAAGCTTTTACATGTCTTCTTTTTTGATGCTTTGCAACATTGTGCGGTTTTTAAAAATTTCAAACTAGGTAAAAACAGTTTTGAAAATTGTTTCTTTTATTTCTTTAAAATGACATTTTTTTTTAAAGGGGGGGGAAACTCATTTAAAAATTTTTAAGTTAAACTCTGGGGCAAAACAGTAAAAATGTATTGGACGTGTTTTCATTCGCAAAAAAACTGTTTTTTTGTGTACATGTTAACCTTTTAAAACCCCCTCAAAGGCAAATAAAGGTGTCGGTATCATTGCATCTGAAGTGGAGATCAAAGTGTAAGTTGCCCGAGTTTGTCATGGAATTATCATGTTTTGCGCCATGTGAATTCATGTTGATCGTACCCCCCGGTTTTTATTGTGAGAAGAAATAAAAAAAAAAGTTCCTCTTTAATTTTTTTTTGAAAGCAAATGGAAAATACCCCGAAAAAAGAAGGTAAATGTGTCAAAAAGAAATAGTAAGAATACCTCTTCTGGACCTTTTGCCTAAGGAATTTCTTTTGTGAAAAGGATATCTTACATATGTCGGAAAAAATTTTAAGTACAAGATTCATTTAAATATTAAAAACCAAAAGACATCATACGCTTTATTTTAAAAAAACTTTTTTATTTACGTCCCTAGGCATGTAACCTTTTTTGCCGCACTTACAGAAAGTGCTAGCCAAAAATCGTTTTACTATGTATTTAAATTGCTGTCGTTTTTTCATTTTTGAGATTTTTATGGAGGATATTAGTTTCAACTGCCCGTCCGTTGTTGGTTCGTCCGTTAATTTTTGCATGAAGGCCTTTACTCCAAAACCATCCCCCCGGCCCTTTTAAATTTCCCTTGTGATAGTATTTACTGAGTATAAAACCCCTGTGACTTGGGGTCACTAGTTCAAAGGTAAAGGTCACGGGGGCCACTTTAATTTTTGCATGGGGCACTTACTCGCGCCCCTTTAAAACCCGGCCCTTCAAATTAAATGTATAGTACTTTTTGGTAACCACCCTACTGACTTTGGGGTCACAGGTAAAAGGTCAAGGTCACGGGGGCCGACGTTAATTTTTTGCATGAAGGCATTTTACTTGCGAACCACGCACCGGGGACCTTAAACTTCCCATACTGATAGTCTTATTGAGTTTACCCCCTAGATTTTGGGGTCCCCGGGTAAAGGTCAAGGAAAAGGGGCCCAACGTTAACTTTTTGAAAGAGGCACTTTACTCGCGAACAACTTCCCCCAGGCCCTTAAAAATTCAATGGATGTACTTTTTGGGTCCCCCCCCCCTATGATTTGGGGTCAAGGTCAAGGTAAAGGGGCCAACTTAAATTTTTGCAGAAGGCATTATCACGAAAAAACGCCCAGGACTTCAAATTTCACTTCACATGTGATAGTATTTATTGAGTACCCCAACCCCCTTGATTTTGGGGGGGTCACCAGGTCAAAGGTCAGGTCACAGGGGCCAACTTAACTTTTTGAATGAAGGCACTTACATGTAACACTTCCCCCGGGATTTCAAATTCAAGCTATAGTATTATTGAGTACACCACCCTACTGATTTGGGGTAAACCGGGTCAAGTGTGCCGGGCATTTGTACATTAGTGAAGCTTTGTTTAATTCTGTTTTTTAGCTCATTGTTTTTGAAAAAAAATGATGAGTTATTGTCATCACTTGAGCGGTTGTCGGCGTCGGCTTTGCCCGGGTTAAGTTTATGTTAGGTCAGCTTTTTCCTAAAAATATCAAGCTATTGCTTTAAAACTTGGATTATTTGTTCACCTCTAAGCTGACCCTGTATAGAAGAAAAATAAATCCATCTTGCTTTTGCAAGATTTATGGCCCTTTTGTCTTAGAAAATATCGATTTCTTGGTTCCAGTTTATGTTTAGGTCACTTTTTTAAAACTATAAAAGCTATTGCTTTGAATTAGAATACTTGTTCACCATCATAAGCAGACCCTGTACATTTTAGAAACAAAACTCATTTGCTTTTTTGCAAGTTTTTATTGCCCCTTTTGCTTAGAAATCGTTTTCTTGGTTAAAGTTTTATGTTGGTCGCTTTTTTCCTAAACTATCAAAGCTATGTTTTTAGAACTTGCAACATTTGTTCCCCATCAAAGCTGCCCTGTAAGAGAAACGTAATCCATCCTCTTTTTGCAAGATTTATGGCCCCCTTTTGGACTTAGAAAATATCAGATTTTTGGGTTTAAGTTTTATGTTTAGGTCAACTTTTTCTCTTAAACTATCAAAGCTATTGCTTTAAAACTTGCAACTTTGTTCACCATATAAGCTGCCCCCGGTACAGCAAGAAACTAACCCCAATCCTTGCTTTTTGCAATAATTATTGCCCCTTTGGCTAGAATTCATTTTCTTGGTGGAGTATTAAGTTTAATTTCAATTTTCTATTAAACTATCAAAGCTATTGTTTTTAAAATTGCAACAGGTTTTCACCATATAAGTGGACACTGAACCATCAAAGAAACATAACTCTATCCTGCTTTTTGCAAGAATGAGGGCCCCTTTTTAGGACTTAGAAAATCAGGGGGTAGGACAATTTTCTTTTTAATTACAAAAAAAATCAGAAATGAGGCTACACCCGCAAAGGGGCGGTGTCTTGTTTGATTCTTGGTCAAAAGTCTGAATTGTATGACCATAGTTTTTTATCATTTATTTCTTTTAGAAATAAAAAAATAATTTAGATCGCGCTGTTTGAAATTTTACAAATAATTATATGAAAATTCGATCGTTTTATAGAATTTTGCCTACATTTCTGTCGCTATATAGATCTTATTAAAATCGTTATAGAATTCAAACTGTATTATTTCTCAGCCACAACATTTTTAGTTCACATGTCACAAAGTGACAATGTGAGCTTTTGTGATCGCGCAGCATCCGTGCGTGCGTCCGTCCGTGCGTAAACTTTTGCTTGTGACCACTCTAGAGGTCCCAAATTTTTTATGGGATCTTTATGAAATTGGTCAGAATGTTCATCTTGATGATATCTAGGTCAGGTTCGAAATGGGTCACGTGCGGTCAAAAACTAGGTCAGTAGGTCTAAAAATAGAAAAACCTTGTGACCTCTCTAGAGGCCATACTTTTCAATGGATCTTCATGAAAGTTAGTCAGAATGTTCACCTTGATGATGTCTAGGTCAGGTTTGAAACTGGGTCACGTTCCCCCCAAATTAGGTCAGAAGGTCAAATAATAAAAAAAACCTTTTGACCTCTTAGAGGCCATGTTTTTCATGGATCTGTATGAAAGTTGGTTGATGTTCATTTTGATGATATCTAGGTCAAATTCGAAACTGGGTCACATGCGTTCCAAAAAATAGGTCGTAGGTCTAAAAAAGAAAAACCTTGAGACCTCTCTAGAGGCCATACTTTTCAATGGATCTTCATGAAAGTTTGTCAGAATGTTTATCTTGATGATATCTAGGTCAAGCTTGAAACTGGGTCACATGCCTTTGAAAACTAGGTCAGTAGGTCAAATTATAAAATACATGTAATGTTGTGACCTCTCTAGAGGCCATATTTTTCATGGGATCTGTATGAAAGTTGGTCTGAATGTCCATCTTGATGATATCTAGGTCAAGTTTGAAACTGGGTCATCTGCGGTCAAAAACTAGGTCAGTAGGTCTAAAATAGAAAAACCTTCTGACCCTTTCTAGAAGCCATACTTTTGAATGGATCTTCATGAAAATTGGTCAGAATGTTCAACTTGAGGATATCTAGGTCAAATTCGAAACTGGGTCACGTGCCTTCAGAAACTATGTCAGTAGGTCAAAAAATATAAAAAAAAACCTTGTGACCTCTCTAGAGCCCATATTTTTCATGGGATCTGTAGAAATTTGGTCTGAATGTTCATCTTGATGATATCTAGGTAAAATTCGAAACTGGGTCACGTCCCTTTCCCAAAAACTAGGTCAGTGGGGTCTAAAAATAGAAAAACCTTGTGACCTCTCTAGAGGCCATACTTTTCATGGATTTTCATGAAATTTAGTCAGAATGTTCATCTGGATGATATCTAGGTCAAGTTTGAAACTGGGTCACATGTCTTTGAAAACTAGGTCAGTAGGTCAAATAATAAAAACAATTTTGACCTCTCTAGAGGCCATATTTTTCATGGGATCTGTATGAAAGTTGGTCTGAATGTCCATCTTGATGATATCTAGGTCAAGTTTGAAACTTAGTCAACTGGGGTTTCAAAAACTAGGTAAGTAGGTCTAAAATAGAAAACCTGTGATCTCTCTAGAGGCCAAAATTTTCAATGGATCTTCATGAAAAATTGGTCGAATGTTCAACTTGATGATTCTAGGTCAGTTTCGAAACTGGGTCACGTCCCTTCAGAAACTAGGTCAGTAGGTCAAATAATATAAAAAAACCTTGTGACCTCTCTAGAGGCCATATTTTTCATGGGATCTGTATGAAATTTGGTCTGAATGTTCATCTTGATGATATCTTGGTCAAGTTCGAAACTGGGTCAGCTGCGGTCAAAAACTAGGTCAGTAGATC
>NW_026460825.1:0-1868 GCF_021730395.1 Mercenaria mercenaria | reverse complement strand
ACGGTGATAGTGGAAGTAAATATAATGATTTAGCAGTCGATAATATTTTATCAGATATGCCCCTGATAAAAACAATCTTTATGCACACCTACACGCATATATGCTCAAATATGGAGTTCACATTTTCGTCACTACAAGTTGCATAAGTTTTTTTTTCAATTGTTTCATTCTCACAAACGTTTTGCGGCTCCTGTTTTCATTATGTCATTTTGTAATTAAGTTCCGATTAAGCCCCCAGGTTTGCACGGTTCATTGCCTCTCAAGAAAAGACTGAATTGAACAATCTACTGTTATTGCATTTGAGTGAACGGATCTTCATATAGATTTGATTGATATTATATTTGAGTTTGCTTCTTAGAGACTCATTTATTCTTTTAAAAAGATATTCTGAGAGCCTTTTAAGTAAACTTCGTTTTCGATAACTTGTTTTATATTATGTCACAGGAATTTAAAATACTAAGGGATTTCTTACAAAAGTGTGTTAGTTTGATCGTTAAGGTTTGGGTTAAATTCGAATTGTTCGAGGAATTGCCTCAGTCTATAGATTATCAAAAATACTGTCCTCAAAATACATACAATTTCTTTATGTGAAACTATGACTGGTCTTATAATATTACACCTCTTCAAACTTAACATACATTTTGTGAAACATGTTACTCATTAGTTCAAGGTATGTTAAAGGCAGACGTCTTTGGCTCTGATACATTTTTCTTATCCAAGTACGTTTACATGCATTTTACATTCAAGGAAAATATTACAAACCATTGCAATTTGTCATGTTTATCATGCTTTTATCTTCCGAGATTCTGTACTATTTGCAAATTAATGTCCTTATTGCTCTTAAAAATAACATATGATGATTGTGATTAGTGAAATAAGACATATATGAGCCGCAACACGAGAAAACCAACATAGTGCAACCAGCGTGGATCCAGACCAGTCTGCGCATCCGCCATGATTAAAATGTAATGGATTTAAATACAATTTCTATCATCATGATATGCATGGTAATACAACCATTATAATACGAGAACTGTGCTGATATATTTCTTTTTATTTCTATCTAGAAGGTCCAAAGCAACAATACATACTCATAAAAAAATTATGGCGACATGTATAAGGAGTATACCGGTATATTCCAATGACATATGTAAATTGCTCATAATAATATTATCGTTTTACAAATATATCTGCCAACAACATTCTATCCAGTAAGACATTATGAGTATACGTGAAAATACCAATGCTCACACAATTTGAATTTCAACTGTTTTGTTATTATATCAGCACGCTTATTCCACTTTCTTTCGCATTAAGGCCTGACATAACATGCTTTGCTTAAAAATGGCGCTTGACACACCTTAATAGGTGTCAACCATATCTTCCTGTTTCTAATATTTGTTATTTTTTACTTGTTAAGGTATTAGGCCCATAATAGAGTACCTCCTTTTTGAAGAGTAGTCAATTTCTACCATAAACCTACCTTGACTGCAATTTTCAGGGAGGGGGGGGGGGGGGGGGGGGGGGTGCGTAGGTTGAAGCCCCACTGGGACTAAAATTTTTTTTCTTATTTTCCTTTTTTCTTGTACGTTTTTACTTCTTTCAAGACTTGTTATTGATTTATTGTACAAAAGTGGAAAAATTCATTTGATAAGCGATTTCTTGCTGTTCAAAATGAATTTACCTCTGAAAAAGAAGGGATAGAGTTAGACATCTTTAAAAATACTGAGTTACATGCGGTAAAAGTTCTCTATTTTGCCTTCATTCTTTAGACTACATATTGTGGAAGAAATGTAGGTAGGTTTTACTTCTGCCCCGAGGTTATTTTTGAATGAAGTGAGCAAAATTCAAAACAGACCCGCAGGATT
>NW_026460824.1:0-5508 GCF_021730395.1 Mercenaria mercenaria | reverse complement strand
TTCATGATTTTGGTCAGAATGATTACTTGATGAAATCTAGGCCAAGTTCGAAAATGGGTCATCTGGGGGTCAAAAAACTGGTCACTAGGGTCATATCACGTAAAAACCTTGTGTATGCGATAGAGGCTGTATTTTTCAATTGATCTTCATGAATTTTGGTCAGAATGATTGCCTTGATGAAATTTAGACCAAGTTTGAAAATGGGTCATCTGAGGTCAAAAACTAGGTCACTAGGTCAAATCAAGAAAAACCTTGTGTATGCATAGAGGCTGTATTTTTTAACTGATCTTCATGAAATTTAGCCAGAATGATTACCTTGATAAAATCTAGGCTGATTTCGAAAATGGGTCATCTGGGGTCCAAAACTAGGTCACTAGGTCAAATCGAAGAAAAACATTGTGTATGCAATAGAGGATGTATTTTTCATTGATCTTCATGAAATTTGGTCAGAGTGATTGCCTTGATGAAAACTAGGTCGGTTTTGAATATGGGTTATCTGAGGTCAAAAACTAGGTCACTAGGTCAAATTAAAGAAAAATCTTGTGTATGCGATAGAGACTGTTTTTTTCAGTTGATATTTATGAAATTGGTCAGGTTGATTGCCTTAATGTAATCTAGGTCGAATTTGAATATGGGTCATCTGAGGTCAAAAACTAGGTCACTTGGTCAAATCAAAGAAAAAACTTCTGTATGTGATAGAGGCTGTATTTTTCAGTTGATCTTCATTAATTTTGGTCACAATGATTGCCTTGATAAAATCTAGGTCGAGTTTGAACATGGGTCATCTAGAGTCAAAAACTAGGTCATATCTAAGAAAATACTTGTTTTCTTGCAAGAGACCAATTTTTGGTCCAGTCTTAATGAAAATTGGTTCAGAATATTTGTTTCCATGAAATCACTAGGTCAAACATGTTTTACACTGTTATGGAGTGTTTCTTAGGTGAGCGACCTAGGGCCTCTTGGCCCTCTTGTTCAATTGATCTTCATGAATTTTGGTCAGAATGATTGCCTTGATGAAATCTAGCAGAGTTCGAAATATGTCATCTCGGGTCAAAACTGGGTCACTAGGTCAAATCCACAGAACAACCTTGTGTATGCGATAGAGGCGGTATTTTTCAATGATCTTCATGATTTTGGTCAGATGATAACCTTGATGAAATCTAGCGAGTTCGAAATGGGTCCATCTTGGTGTCAAAAACTAGGTCACTAGGTCAAATCACGTAAAAAACCTTGTGTATGCGATAGAGGCTGTATTTTTCAACTGATCTTCATGAAATTTAGCCAGATGATTACCTTGATAAAATCTAGGCTGATTTCGAAAAATGGGTCATCTGGGTCAAAAAACTAGGTCACTAGGTCAAATCGAAGAAAAACATTGTGTATGCAATAGAGGATGTATTTTTCAATGATCTTCATGAAATTTGTCAGAGTGATTGCCTTGATGAAAACTGATCGGTCTTGAATTGGGTTATCTGGGTCAAAAACTAGGTCACTAGTCAAATTAAAAAAAATCTTGTGTATGCGATAGAGACTGTTTTTTTCAGTTGATATTTATGAAATTTGGTCAGGTTGATTGCCTTAATGAAATCTAGGTTGTATTTGAATATGGGTCATCTGAGGTCAAAAACTAGGTCACTTGGTCAAATCAAGAAAAAATTACTGTATGTGATAGAGGCTGTATTTTTCAGTTGATCTTCATGAATTTTGGTCAGAATGATTGCCTTGATAAAATCTAGGTCGAGTTTGAACATGGGTCATGTAGGGTCAAAAACTAGGTCATATCTAAGAAAATGCTTGTTTTATCACAAGAGACCAATTTTTTGGTCCAATCTTAATGAAAATTGGTCAGAATATTTGTTTCCATGAAATCACTAGGTCAAACATGTTTTACACTGTTATGGAGTGTTTCTTAGGTGAGCGACCTAGGGCCATCTTGGCCCTCTTGTTTAGAACTATTTCTTATAGCAGCATATTTAAACAAAGCGCGGCAAACCAGTGTCCGTAAACAGGAAAGACGTCATGACGTTTCAAAGACAAATAATGTTTAGTTCCAGTTTTGTTTTGTCAGTTGCAGCGTAGTGTTATGAATTTTTGATAAAATAACGTTTTTTGAATTGAGAAATATACTATTAGGAACCAAGAGGAACTGTCAAGGTATTGGATTGTTTTTCAAAATAAGATATAAATTGCTACATAAATCTTCTACATATACCGTATAACGCGTATTTTTTACCTGCTGCTAATTTTTACTATTTTTTTACGACCAAATCAGATTCGTAAATATTGGCCTTGTATTAATTTGCCACATAAAGTCAAGTCAACAGGTAGATCTTGTGATTTCATAAATTTTAAAATTGTATAAAATCAAATCATGTGTTTTTACCCCAAATCCGTAAACTTTTACAGTAGTAAAAATAACATGTTATACAGTATATAGTTCGTAATGCGTCATTTACAGCACAAGAGTCACCTGGGGGTGTAAGATGGATTTTTCCAGCACTGGTAAAAACATCGGAAATCCCCGTCTGGTATGCAAGAAAATATATGGGTTACATTATATTTCAGTGAATGTTGATGAATGGTTATCGAGTGCTAATGGAGAAAGTCTCGGACTTGACGAGGAATTTGACCTTCCAAGGACCCCTAGTCGTACTTCAATCAAAACGGACAGCTCAGGGGTAACAATAAAACACAGTCATATATATTCATTTGTTCAGTCAATAGAAAAATATCAAACTACAAAAGTCATCTTCAATGGCTGATAATTTATCATTAATGGATTCGAGTCTGCATTGCGCAGTGGTCATTATTTATTTACCTAGAAGGAAATCCCACACATATGTATTTTGGGGGGAATTGTATGATGTATTAGCTGTTTTGTGTCTTAATGCAAGTGGTGCTATTTATATTGATATAAGAAAGTTATTTATAAGAAGACACTGAACATTAATATCATCATTTTTGGTCAGAATCAGGTCCGATACTAAGTCACTTGATTTTGCCCATAGTCTTTCTATCTGATTATGAGTGGAAGTTGCGCATTGTGAAGAACAGTTTAAAACTGGTAAGAAATCTGGGATCCTTTTAAAGCATGCCTGCCTAGTTACTGCAGTTGCTAGATAACAAGGCTATCAGTCTAGAGGTTCTTACACCCTAAATAGGTGGTCCTTTTGTCTAGTGGTAACATGCTTCACTGTCAATCTAGAGGTCTGGAGTTTGAATCCCAGCCCAGGAAATGGAAATTTTAGAGATACGTTTGAGTGTCTCCCATCTAACTAAGGAGGCCAGTACTGGTTCTTCCCAAGAAAAACTGCTTTATGTTTTTCGGTCCTACACACTTGGCACATTAAGGAACCAAAATGTCTATTGGCAAAGAGCTAGGTTAAGTTAGCTGAACATGCCTATATCTAACAGATTGCTCTCTCTCTGCTGTGGGGACTATCCTCAGTCTGGTCAGATCATTCAGTGTCTGTACTGGTGGAGGATGAATTTGGTGCCCAGAGTGGCTGCTTTGTTGGACGTGTTTTCATGAAAAGGTTGCTATATAAATCTTGTATAATATAAATACTGTTCCCTATAGATTCTATATAAGATGTACTATGTTCACAGTGTTTTCACACTTAGCCAGGCCCATTTTGATTATAAATCTTTACCTCATTTTGTAGAATTATCTGAAAATTGAGTTCTACTTCGGCGATATATGACCATTTTGTGCGATTCGCCGTAAAACCCAATCACTCACTCTCAAATAATTTTCTCATTATTCTGCCAAAATGTCATGAAACATCTACAGTGAAATTTGAGCAAAACCTAGCCCTACTTTATTCCTCTATGGCCATCCAAAGTGCAAAAAAATTGTTCCATAATCTGTCTGCCATTACCTGACTAGACCAAATGGCTCACATTCTGGTTCCTTTAGTACTGTTAGGCCTAGAGGTCATAGTCCCTTAGTAAGGTTGATGTTCACCATGACGATTTGTTAAATAAGAGATCCTCTGAAATCATCTATTCTCTACTCTGATTGGTGTTGAGAAGTTGTCAGTTACTTGCAGAAAGCATGTTGAAATGGAATCCAGGAGCACTAGATAGGTTAAAAAGACAGCTATTAAATGAGCCGTGCCATGGGAAAACCAACTTAGTGGCTTTGCGACCAGCATGGATCCAGACCAGCCTGCGCAGTCTAGTTTGGATCCATCCTGTTCGCTTTTATTGCCTACTGCAATTAGAGAAACCTTTAGTGAACAGAATGGATCCTGACCAGACTGTGTGGATGCGCAGGCTGGTCTGGATCCATGCTGGTCACAAAGCCACTATGTTGGTTTTCTCATGGCGCGGCTCAAATGCAGTTGAAAAATGAAGTGAAGCAATTATTAAACAAAACTTTTTACATAATAAATATATAATAAATAAATAAATAAATAGAATGTTTTTATGAAACAACAGCCTCATTTGCATTTAGAATTCAGTCTGTCACTGAATTTAATTTTGAAGATGTTGATTATTAATAATCCCTGGTATTTTGAAGTTGAAAGTGACATTAATAACAGTATAACCGTGTAACCATGGTGATTTTATTTTCTGTATTTACAGCATACAGATGACCAGGAGCCAACATATACACACTATGATGAAGATGATGATTTTCTGGATGAAACGTTTGATGTAACCGTTGGAGACTTCTCACTGAAGAGTAACTCTAGTCAATACCCTATCAAATGCAGATCCATTTATGACTTCCATGTAAGTTTATTTTACTCTAACTCAAAATATGTGTGTAAGGTTAAATCCACCTACACAAGATTCTATGACACTCATTTTTAGCTCATCTGATTTTTTGAAAAAAAAATGATGAGTTATTGTCATCACTTGAGCGGTTGTCGGCGTCGGCGTTGGTGTCGGCGTCGGCGTCGGCGTTGCCTGGTTAAGTTTTATGTTTAGGTCACCTTTTCTCCTAAACTATCAAAGCTATTGCTTTGAAACTTGGAATACTTGTTCACCATCATAAGCTGACCCTGTAGCAAGAAACATAACTCCATCTTGCTTTTTGCAAGATTTATGGCCCCTTTTGTACTTAGAAAATATCAGATTTCTTGGTTAAGTTTTATGTTTAGGTCAACTTTTCTCCTAAAGTATCAAAGCTTTTGCTTTAAAACTTGGAATACTTGTTCACCATCATAAGCAGACCCTGTACATCAAGAAACATAACTCCATCTTGCTTTTTGCAAGATTTATTGCCCCTTTTGGACTTAGAAAATCAGTTTTCTTGGTTAAGTTTTATGTTTAGGTCGCTTTTATCCTAAACTATCAAAGCTATTGCTTTAAAACTTGCAACACTTGTTCACCATCTAAGTTGACCCTGTACAGCAAGAACATAACTCCATCCTGCTTTTTGCAAGATTTATGGCCCCCTTTTTGGATTTGAAAAAACGATTTTTTTGGTTTAAATTTTATGTTTAGGTCAACTTTTTTTCTTAAACTTATTGCTATTGCTTTGAAAATTGCAAACTT
>NW_026460823.1:0-6241 GCF_021730395.1 Mercenaria mercenaria | reverse complement strand
TTAAAAAAACTACCAAATTATGTTGTATATATTTACAGTCTAAAATTCTATTGTGCTTTAATTTTATATTAAAACACCGTTGAAGGAGGTCACAGATAGAGAATGATTCAGAGTCATAATTAGATTTATAGAAATGAACTATGAACTTAGTACACAATCAGAACTAAAAGGGATGGAATAAAGAAGTATTAATTCAGGGATACCTTGTAATAGGTTAAATCAAATATACAAACCTTTGGCAAATCTAGACATAACAATTACCAAAAATGGGAAATAAACAGAAATTACTTTTTTTATGTTCGTAACAAAAAGTATGGCAGCCACATTATAACCCAAGACATTATCACCCCTTGGAGTTCTTGTTTTTGGTAACCACAGAAAAAGCCATAAATACTACAGACGGTATCTTTCTTAAAAAGGAAATATTGTGTTTATAAGCTAATAAAAAAGATGTATACAAATGGCTGGAGAGTTTACAATAAAATGTCTGCAGCTTTAAAGGCACATCATTCAACAACAACAAAAAAAAAATTGTTAGATAAAAATGCTATATTTCTTAAGAATGCTTTGAAAGTTAATTGCTGACAGACTATATGTTACTGAAACACATAAGAATTAGTTGTTTTTACTAATTTTTACGATGAAAACCGAAAAGTGTTTGTACGTTTGTAACACTTCGAGGTAAACTGCCTCAATTATAAATATGTATATTTAACACGCATTGAACACTAAATCCTCCATAGCGCTGTTGGTAGCGACAGCGAAAAACTTTTTTATTGCCACAGCGGTCAGGGTTCGATTACCAAAGTGGTCATCTTTTTTTATTTGGCTTTTTTGGAGTAGTTTAGAAACAAAAACTCATATTCAGATATTCATAATATGATCAAACTTAAGTATGAAAGAAAACATTTTTTAGCCAAAATCTGGAGGTCAGTGCCTTATAGGAACAATCTAGATTACTCAGACCAGTAGCTATTTCTGGTCTTTTGGGATCATGGAGTCCACTCAACCTTTTATATGTTACAGTTCTGCAAAAGCCAGTTCTAGCTGGCACAAGGAGTGTTAGACATTTCATTATCTCATATCCATTCAAATAGGATTGCATTATATTAAGGGAAGGTCCATAATTAACTAGACTGTTGTAATATTTCTTTTACAAAACGTGATATGCTGCACATAATTTTTTTTTCATGAATTTGAGTAATGATAAAAAATTGTGTTTAATTTTGGATCACTTCTTGTATACCTAAAACAGATCTTCTTACAGAACTAGGGGGTCTCTGCAGCCGATTGTTTAAGGTTGCTGACTTCAAATCACTTGCCCCTCACCAATGTGGGTTTGAGCCTCACTCCTGGCATTGAATTCTTCCTGTGATGAAGCCATCCAGCTGGCTTATGGAAGGTCTGGTTCTACACAGGTGCCCGCTTGTGATAAAATAATGCACAGAGAGACACCTAGGGTCATCCTCCACCATCTAAGCTGGAAAGTTGCCATATGACCTTAGTTATGTCAGTGTGACGTTAAACCCAACAAAACAGACATATCTTACAGAACTGCTTATTATGTTGAATCTGTTATATATTTTCAGACTGCAAGAGCAAAAGCTGAAGCAAGAATAGAAGCTCTCAGGCAAGCTGGAGGTATGTCTTTACTAGGGGTACTTTATTCATACTTTAACTGTGATCAACAGGCAAAATCATTTTGTGGTAGTAATACAGATTGTACAGGAAAGTATTGCTAGCTGGTGGTTATTCCAGAGGCAGAATCTGGACACATATTCATCAGTGTTTCAATTCTGAAATTTACACTCATTCTGAAGAATGGCAAATATTCAGTTTGGTAACTTTGTCTGTAGCATATTTATACTTCGGAAAATTATACTGAGCCATCATTAGTTGCAGAATAAAGATTCCTGCCAAGTTTCCTTGCAATCTGTCTATCAGACAATACCAGAGCAAAATGAAAATTTAGCATTTCAAACTCTTCAAGTTTTAGGTAAAAGTTGGGGAATATTGGCCCTGGGCAAATTTTAATACCAGGAAAATAATCTTTTGAGTATGCATTCAAATTTTATATATCTGAAGCAAAACCTATGTTAAAAAAATGGACCTCAGTGGCTGATTGATTTAGGACACTGACTACAAATCATTTGCTCCTAGCCTCTGTGGTTCTGCTGATATCTTTCAGTGAGCAAGCCATTTAGTTGGTTTGATGAAGGTTGTGACTCTGCCAAGGTGTCCACCCAAGTTGAAAATAATTTGCAGAGCGGCACATGGGGTCTTTTTTTGCTGCAAAATTGCACATGACTTGCATTGTGTTGATGTGAAAGAAAACGAAAAAAAGAAACAAAAATCCTGTAAGACGGTACTCCTGTAAGAATATATATAAGATTCTTTCACTGGTTGTAGGTGCAGATGGGAATTTCCAGCCTCGAGGGTAACTGTTTAGGTGGTAACGAGGCTCTGCTGAGTTACCGCGTAAACAGTTACCTGAGAGCCGGATATTCCCATCTACACCTACAACCAGTGATAGAATCTTTTTTTTGCATACCATATTCAAGAAATGATAATAATGATAAAATCAATCAAACGGCTTTCTTTTTAGCTCACCTGAGCAATGCTCAGGTGAGTTTTTCTGATCGCTCGATGTCCGGCGTCCGTCGTCCGTCGTCCGTCGTCTGTCGTCCGTCGTCTGTCAACATTTAGCTTGTGTATGCGATAGAGGCTGTATTTTTAGCTCGACTATTCGAAGAATAGTCTAGCTATTCTACTCACCCTGGCGTCGGCGTCGGCGTCGGCGTCACACCTTGGTTAAGTTTTTGCATGCAAGTACATACAGCCATCAGTGAAAGGCATATAGCTTTGAAACTTATTTCTTCTTTTTCTAGGTCAATTACCAACCTCTCTGGGTCAAGTCCCATAACTCTGACATGTATTTTGAGCAAATTATGCCCCCTTTTGGACTTAGAAAATTTTGGTTAAAGTTTTACATGCAAGTTACTATCTCCAAAACTAATGCAGATATTGATTTGAAACTTCACATGTGTCTTCGGGGTTATAAAACTAGTTGATAGCAGCAAGTCCCATAACTCTGACTTTCATTTTGGCCAAATTATGCCCCCTTTTGGACTTAGAAAATTCTGGTTAAAGTTTTGCGTGCAAGTACATACAACTATTTCTAAAAGGCATATAGATTTAAAACTTATTTTTTCTTTTTCTAGATCAATTACCAACCTCACTGGGTCAAGTCCATAACTCTGACATGTTATTTGAGCAAATTATGCCCCTTTTAGACTTAGAAAATTTTGGTTAAAGTTTTACATGCAAGTTACTATCTCCAAAACTAATGCAGATATTGATTTGAAACTTCACATGTGTCTTCGGGGTTATAAAACTAGTTGATTAGCAGCAAGTCCCATAACTCTGACTTTCATTTTGGCCAAATTATGCCCCTTTTGGACTTAGAAAATTCTGGTTAAAGTTTTGCGTGCAAGTACATACAAACTATTTCTAAAAGGCATATAGATTTAAAACTTATTTTTTCTTTTTCTAGATCAATTACCAACCTCACTGGGTCAAGTCCCATAACTCTGACATGTTTTTGAGCAAATTATGCCCCCTTTTAGACTTAGAAAATTTTGGTTAAAGTTTTACATGCAAGTTATTATCTCCAAAAATAATGCAGATATTGATTTGAAACTTCACATGTGTCTTCGGGGTTATAAAACTAGTTGATAGGATCAAGTCCATAACTCTGACTTTCATTTTGGCCAAATTATGCCCCTTTTGGACTTAGAAAATTCTGGTTGAAGTTTTGCGTGCAAGTACATACAGCTATTACTAAAAGGCATATAGATTTGAAACTTATTTTTTCTTTTTCTAGATCAATTACTAACCTCACTGGATCAAGTCCAAAACTCTGGCATGTATTTTGGGCAATTATGCCCCCTTTTGGACTTTGAAAATTCTGGTTAAAGTTTTACATGCAAGTTACTATCTCCCAAAAACTAATGCAGATATTGAATTGAAACTTCTCATGTGCCTTCGGGGTTATAAAACTAGTTGATAGCAGCAAGTCCATAACTGATATGCATTTTGGTCAAATTATTCCCCCTTTTGAACTTAAAACTCTTTTGATATTTAACTTTTTTGGGTAATATTTTCCTGCTTCTGGGTCAATATTTCGAATAGTCGAGCTTGGCTGTCTTACGGACAGCTCTTGTTCAATTAATCTTCATGAATATTGGTCAGAATGATAACCTTGATGAAATCTAGGCCGAGTTCGAAAATGGGTCATCTCGGGTCAAAAACTAGGTCACTAGGTCAAATCAAAGAAAAACCTTGTGTATGCGATAGAGACTGTATTTTTCATTTAATCTTCATGATATTGGTCAGAATGATACTTTGATGAAATCTAGGCCGAGTTCGAAAATGGGTCATCTCGGGTCAAAAACTAGGTCACTAGGTCAAATCAAAGAAAACCTTGTGTATGCGATAGAGGTGGTATTTTTCAATTAATCTTCATGAATATTGGTCAGAATGATAACCTTGATAAAATCTAAGCCGAGTTCGAAAATGGGTCATCTTGGATCAAAAACTAGGTCACTAGGTCAAATCAAAGAAAAACCTTGTGTATGCGATAGAGGCTGTATTTTTCAATTCTTCTTCATGAATATTGGTCAGAATGATAACCTTGATGAAATCTAGGCGAGTTCGGAAAACTGGGTCATCTTGGGTCAAAAACTAGGTCACTAGGTCAACATCAAAGAAAAACTTGTGTATGTGATAGAGGCTGTATTTTTAGCTCACCTGAGCAATGCTCAGGTGAGTTTTTCTGATCGCTCGATGTCCGGCGTCCGTCGTCCGTCGTCTGTCGTCTGTCGTCCGTCGTCTGTCAACATTTAGCTTGTGTATGCGATAGAGGCTGTATTTTTCAATTAATCTTCATGAATAATGGTCACAATGATAACCTTGATGAAATCTAGGCCGAGTTCGAAAATGGGTCATTCGCGGGTCAAAAACTAGGTCACTAGGTCAAATCAAAGAAAAAACCTTGTGTATGCGATAGAGGCTGTATTTTTCATTTAATCTTCATGAATATTGGTCAGAATGATAACTTTGATGAAATCTAGGCCGAGTTCGAAAATGGGTCATCTGGGTCAAAAACTAGGTCACTAGGTCAAATCAAAGAAAAACCTTGTGTATGCGATAGAGGTGGTATTTTTCAATTAATCTTCATGAATATTGGTCAGAATGATAACCTTGATGAAATCTAAGCCGAGTTCGAAAATGGGTCATCTCGGGTCAAAAACTAGGTCACTAGGTCAAATCAAAGAAAAACCTTGTGTATGCGATAGAGGCTGTATTTTTCAATTCTTCTTCATGATTATTGGTCAGAATGATAACCTTGATGAAATCTAGGCGAGTTCGAAAATGGGTCATCTCGGGTCAAAAAACTAGGTCACTAGGTCAATCAAGAAAAACCTTGTGTATGCGATAGAGGCTGTATTTTTCATTTAATCTTCATGAATATTGGTCAGAATGATAACTTTGATGAAATCTAGGCCGAGTTCGAAAATGGGTCATCTGGGTCAAAAACTAGGTCACTAGGTCAAATCAAAGAAAAAACTTGTGTATGCGATAGAGGTGGTATTTTTCAATTAATCTTCATGAATATTGGTCAGAATGATAACCTTGATGAAATCTAAGCCGAGTTCGAAAATGGGTATCTGGGGTCAAAACTAGGTCACTAGGTCAAATCAAAGAAAAACCTTGTGTATGCGATAGAGGCTGTATTTTTTCTATTCTTCTTCATGATATTGGTCAGATGATAGCCTTGATGAATCTAGGCCGAGTTCGAATTGGGTCATCTCGGGTCAAAAAACTAGGTCACTAGGTCAAATCAAGAAAACCTTGTGTATGCGATAGAGGCTGTATTTTTCAATTCTTCTTCATGAATATTGGTCAGAATGATAACCTTGATGAAATCTAGGCCGAGTTCGAAAATGGGTCATCTCGGGTCAAAAACTAGGTCACTAGGTCAAATCAAATAAAAACCTTGTGTATGCGATAGAGGCTGTATTTTTCAATTGATCTTCATGAATTTTGGTCAGAATGATTGCCTTGATGAAATCTAGGCCGAGTTCGAAAATGGGTCATCTCGGGTCAAAAACTAGGTCACTAGGTCAAATCAAAGAAAAAACCTTGTGTATGCGATAGAGGCGGTATTTTTCAGTTGATC
>NW_026460822.1:0-6526 GCF_021730395.1 Mercenaria mercenaria | reverse complement strand
CAAAGTAAGTTTACAGGCCGCGATTTAATCCCTGAAAATGATAGGCAAACAACATTTACAAAAATACAATTTCGTTTTCCAAATTGATTTGAACCGAGAAAGTTGACATGCTAACTTTAAATCGTACACTAAAACTTTTAAAAAATGTTTGTGTCTACTTTACACATCTATGCAGTCTGCTGATGTAGTGATGGTGTGTAATGTAAAGCATAAACATGACGAAGCGTAAATTTGAAGGATTTTTCCATAGCAAATGAACATTTGATGAACAGACGGTATTTATTATATATTTTTTCAATTTATTTGTAGATCTCACCAACCATGTTTGAGTTTATAAATCCAATCTAAGTTGATTATGTCGATGTTGGAAAAATTCAAATTTTTGTGTTTATCAAACTTTGATCGCGATGGGGTGGGGTGCAAAGCAAAATTTTCTAGTTACAGGCCTAGAGATTTCATTTTTAACGATATGAAGAATATAGGTATCGATACCAATTTCTATTAAATGATAATGTTTACATTTAAAAAGCGTAAGGGACAGACTATTAATATAAACCAAGCAGAATTGTGTTCTGTCGGCACCTCAACTCCAAATTGTGTAAAGATAGGATGCCGTTTATGCCCTTTTCTCATAATTCAGAGCCTCTAAAGCTAAAGTTCCTGCCGATATATTGGAAAAAGGGGGAGTCCTATTTTACTTATTTTACATATATTTAATATTAAAGAAATTACCACAGCAAGAATGTCCGTTCGACATGTATAAAATATGCACTGTTTCTGTAGGCCCTGGAAATGCATAAATAAAACATGTGTCCATAACAACCTGAAACGGCCGACTTCGATCGGCTAATGTCAGCTGAATAGTCTTGTTTTTTTCGATATTTCCAGCACTAGTTGTGTTTTATGCAAGAATAGCGATAACACACGTTTGTTTCGTGAAACAACATCTGCAGAATCCCTCGGGCTATGTTGGTGCACTCGCCCTACGGGCTCGTGCACCAACCAATCCCTTGGGATTCTGCAGATGTTGTTACACAAAAAAATGTGTGTTAACCCTACAGTTTATCATAATAGCGTTATCATAATAGCATCTTAGTAGCTTGCAGTTTATACAAATTTTACTAATTCGGGAAAGTTTGCTGTTACTTGCGGAGACAGGTTTGTACTGATACAGAATCCAGGAATACTGGTTAGGTTTACTGCCTGCCGTTACATAAATGATGTACTGTTGAAAAACGATGTTAAACACAAAAACAAACTAATTAAATATATTTACTGTGTAATAACCGTCATTTAACTTTGTAACATAAACAAATCAGTAATACAGATTCTGTATGTTGAAAAGGTAAAATATTACTCTTTATATACCATAATGATATTGTAATCATTTTGAGGCACTTGGCTGCTTTATTATTCTTATGTTTCTAATTTATGATATGTTTCGTTTGTAACTTACGATACTGTTTTAGGCTTTTGTGCCCACTCCCCTCCCCCATCCCCACTACACACACAAATGTTTTTGTAGGCACTTAGACTTGACTTTGTCAATCAAAATTCATGTCATGCATATCTCAAAAAGAATCAGACCCAGAGTCATCAAACCTCACAGGATTGTCATTCAGCATAAGAAGATGTGCACCTGAGGTTTTGTTTGGAATTTCTGTCAGTCAGAGCCAAGTTATGTCTTTGATTTAGTCTAAAATATGCATTAAAGAGTGTATAAGTTTGTTTCACTTGTATCTCTTGAAGTATTTGACTTATAAAACATTAGAGGATTGTTATATAGCATGTGCAGTTGAGAGCAGTGCACCTGGTATTCTGTTTAGGATTTCACTCAACCAAAGCAGAGTTATGGTCCTTAACTTAGTGAAAAATGTATTTAAAGTGCTTAAAAGTTTCTGTTGTATATGTCTTAAGAAAGTATTTGAAGTGGCATGAAAGTATGCTGGAATACTATTCAGCATGTTAATTTGTCCACCTGAGTTTCATTTTGGATTTCACAGTTCAAGACCTGAGTAATTACCCTTGACTTAATCAAAAATATGCATTAGAGGCATTAAGGTTAGTGACCCGTGTATCTAAAAATATTTTACTTCCAAGTAATAAAACATGAGAGAATTATTACCCGAGTCATGAAACTGTAAACAGTAACAGGAAGTAGGGTTACCAGGATCACTGTCCTATGGATACACATCTAGTTTATGTTTTTAGCTCACATGTCATAAAGTGACAAGGTGAGCTTTTGTGATCGCGCAGCGTCCGTCGTCCGTGCGTAAACTTTTGCTTGTGACCACTCTAGAGGTCACATTTTTCATGGGATCTTTATGAAAGTTGGTCAGAATGTTCATCTTGATGATATCTAGGTCAAGTTCGAAACTGGGTCACGTGCGGTCCAAAACTAGGTCAAAAAATAGAAAAACCTTGTGACCTCTCTAGAGGCCATACTTTTCAATGGATCTTCATGAAAGTTAGTCAGAATGTTCACCTTGATGATCTCTAGGTCAAGTTCGAAACTGGGTCACGTGCAGTCAAAAGCTAGGTCAGTAGGTCAAATAATAAAAAAACCTTGTGACCTCGCTAGAGGCCATATTTTTCACGGGATCTTCATGAAAGTTGATCTGAATGTTTGTCTTGATGATATCTAGATCAAGTTCGAAACTGTCACGTGCGTTCCAAAACTAGGTCAGTAGGTCTAAAAATAGAAAAACATTTTGACCTCTTTTAAGGCCATACTGTTCAATGGATCTTCATGAAAGTTAGTCAGAATGTTCACCTTGATGATATCTAGGTCGAATTCGAAACTGGGTCACGTGCGGTCAAAAACTACCGTATTTTGGTGTGTATAGGTCGCGGTAATGTATAGTCCTCATCTAGTTATTGCTCTGGAAATGGTCGGAAAATTTAACTTCTAGCGTATTAGTCGCAGTTAAATTTCGGATTTTTTCCCCAGCAATATTTAATATTTACTGGCAAAAAAGTTATGGCGGCGGCCATATTGATGCCGCAGACTGAATTATTATCAGAACCTGATTGGTGGAAATCGGACAGTGTTGTTTTCGTTTCCAACCGTTTCGTACCAACAGTAGTATCGGTAACAGATTATATCAAAGAAAAGCGGCTTTTTGACACTAATTGGCAGCAGACGGTTTGCGTTTACATTCTGTTATCATGCAAGTTTAAGTGTGAATTGTTTGCACAGCAATTATAACACCTTTTCGTGTCATGTAATTAACCGCGTTCTTTTGATTCTGAGTAAAAAGATTAACAAAATATCTCTTTTTGGATTTTTTTCTTTTATTTAAAAATCAAAAGTAAAAAATTATCTTTCAAGTTTTTTAATATGCTAAGAATTAGTATAAACAATGTTTGGAATGGAGGACGGATCTGTCCAGATTTTATCCAACCCGGAGTACATGTCAATGGCGTCCAGTAAAACGAAAGTAGAAACAAACGTAATTCAGACTGCAAAAACATCTTTGAATTAAAGTCAATGGTAATTTTAATAGTCTGTATGGGTTATTTACGATATATTTTATTGAAAGTAACCATTAGTGGTTGAAAAGCCGCCGATATTGATATTTTTTATCCATTTTGTTTGTTCGTAACAGATGCACGTAATTTTGCGAGAGCTACGGACAGAAAATTGGCCCAAAAAAAAACAACTGCTGGCAATGTTCTGTCGTATAGGTCGCAGGAACTTTTTCAGGCAGCAGAATGGGTAGAAAAAGTGCGCCCTATACACACCAAAATACGGTAGGTCAGTAGGTCAAATAATGAAAAAACCTTGTGACCTCTCTAGAGGCCATATTTTTCATGGGATCTGTATGAAAGTTGGTCTGAATGTCCATCTTGATAATATCTAGGTCAAATTCGAAACTGGGTCAACTGCGGTCAAAACTAGGTCAGTACGTCTAAAAATAGAAAAACCTTGTGACCTCTCTAGAGGCCATACTTTTGAATGGATCTTCATGAAGATTGGTCAGAATGTTCATCTTGATGATATCTAGGTCAAGTTCAAAACTGGCTCAGTAGGTCAAATAATAAAAAAACCTTGTGACCTCTCTTGAGGCCATATGAAAGTTGGTCTGAATGTTCATCTTGATGATATCTAGGTCAAGTTCGACACTGGGTCAACTGCGTTCAAAAACTAGGTCTGTAGATCTAAAAATAGAAAAACCTTTTGACCTCTCTAGAGGCCATATTTTTCAATGGATCTTCATGAAAATTGGTCTGAATGTCCATCTTGATGATATCTATATAAAGTTCGAAACTGGGTCATGTGCGTTCAAAAACTAGGTCATTAGGTCAAATTATAGAAAAACCTTGTGACCTCTCAGACTCTAGAGGCCATATTTTTCATGAGATCTTCATGAAAATTGGTGAGAATGTTCACCTTGATGATATCTAGGACAAATTCAAAACTGGGTCACGTGCTGTCAAAAACTAGGTCATTAGGTCAAATAATAGAAAAACCTTGTGACCTCTCTAGAGGCCATATTTTTCAATGGATCTTCATGAAAATTGGTCAGAACTTTTATCTTGATGATATCTAGGTCAAGTTTAAAACTGGGTCACATGAGCTCAAAAACTAGGTCACTGTGTCAAATAATAGAAAAAAGTACAATGTCATACTCAGTTTAAAACTGGGTCACGTGGGGACAGGTGAGCGATTCAGGACCATCATGGTCCTCTTGTTAATTTATGATAGTGTGTCTCCTTGTTGCATTGTATGTTTCTTATTTATAATACTGCTTTCTATGTTTCAGAAATTCAAAGCAGGAAGACATTCCAAACAAACAAAGAAGAAAATGCAGAAAATAAGTTGAAAGGCAGCAGAGACTGTGTTGTTGAAATTCTTGTTATAACAAGTTCTTTAGTAAAAAATGTGTTCAGAGAGTACTTAGCCTTCATTCTTGAAGACATCTGTTGCAATTGGTTCAATTTGTAAAAGTCCAAATGGACTGCTAATGAACAAATATGAAAACACTTATATATAACTGGTTGTAGAATATTCATGGTTGTTAGATTTGTATTGAGAAATATGCAGTAAAATACAGGGGAGATCCTGCATGGTTTTAGGAGTACAGTATTATTTCACGAAGAACAAGTTCATAATTTTCACTGAAAAGCAAAAAATCTTTTCAATACATATGCATCTGTAACTACAATAGTAACATTGAAAAACTTATAAAAATATTACTGAACTGTTTTAACATGACAGCTTTGCATGAGAATGACGTTTTTGGCAGGGGGAAGGGTATTTGCATGCAACACTTGAAGAATATTATATCTCTACATAAATCGTCACCAGTTCATAGTTTGTGATTGGTCTGTATTCTGCATAGGTTTTGTTGGCTAATAAGTAAAATAAAAAAAATAATTTTTTTTTTGAAAATTGAGTTCAGAAATTGGATACATGTAATAAAGTGCAAGCAGAATGACTTGTCAGTCAATAGTCAAAACTACTTACCATCTGTCCAGTAGTATGTGATGACCTGTTCACCCATGTGGGGTCCGTCTTTCATATTTGGTGTCGGGAGCATAACTTGTAAAACTATTCATGGTATTGGCAATAAACATAAGGTAGGTTGCAATGATGCATGACATAGGTAAAGGTAAACTTTGTTTACTTTCGCCTTGTGAAACAAAGAACATAAGCTCTGTGAAGCTTTTGAATGACCCTGTTTATGAACAGTAAAAACCAGTTTTATCTAACCCTCAGCAATTTGCTGGTACCAATGTACAGCTGGGTTGATTGATGCAATCGTGAAAAAGTACCTTGCCATGGACACACAGTGTGTCACAGAACTGCCTGACCAGCCTTCCGCCACCTACCCCAACCATCCCGAGCACAGCATTATCCCTGCCCACACCAAATCTTTCAGCTCACCTAAGCACAAAGTGCTGAAGGTAAGCTATTGTAATCACACGTCATCAAGAATTTCACTGTTAAAACTCTAGAGGTCACAATTTAGGCACAATCTTAATGAAACTTGTCAGAATGTTGCCCTCTATAAAATCTGATCAAGATCCTTACTGGGTCAAAAACTGTCATTAGGTCAATTAATAGAAAAGCCTTGTTAACATTTTAGAGGCCACATTTTTTACATCATATAACATTGGCTGAATGACTGTATGAAATCTAGAGTAAGTTTAATACTGGGTTGTCTGAGGTCTTAAACTAGGTCAAATATTGAGAAAACTTGTTAACTCAGAGGAGGCCACATTTTCCACTTGATTATCAAAATTTTTTATCAGAATGTTTTCCTCTATGAAATATAGAATACTTTTAAAATCGGAATACCTGAAATGAAAAAACAATGTCACTTGGTCTAAATATATAAAAGCCTTGTTAACATTCATGAGGTCCCATTTTCTGCTTGAACTTCATAATTGTTTGTAAGAATGTTTGTCTCTAAGAAACCTATTTCAAGAATGATTATCTGGGGTCTTAAATTAGGTCACTAGATAAAATCATTGAAAAGCTGTTAACATTTTTAGATTTGGTTCAACTCGGGGCGTTAAA
>NW_026460821.1:0-5172 GCF_021730395.1 Mercenaria mercenaria | reverse complement strand
AGTCAAATACGCGTAATAATAAAATAATACGGAACGTCAATGCAGTCGCCTATCAAGAGAGGTAGCACTTATTACAAGTTAAAGTAAAGTTAGGTTGAAATATGATATTTTTAATAAAAATGCAGATGAAAAGATTTCATAAATCTCGGACCTTTCGACTTCGGCCAAAACTGATTCGGGATCCATAATTTGCTTATGTTGGACCCGCAACAGCATATTCAAAACATTCACCAACAGCACGTGCTCACGAGAATCTCCTTGTTTGTACACGTTTTTTTCCCTGTTTGTGCATGCCCGAAATTGGCAAAAAACAAATGTTTTATGCAAGAATGACATTTTATGACAGAAAATTTGTTATAAATTTCAAAATCAAAAGAACAGATGTTAAGAGGTAATGGAAGAGACATAAATTAACGTTACTTTTCACTTAATACCAATTCAATTCAATTCAATTCAATTTATTTTATTATTTGTAACGTAAACAGATACTGTTTCTAGTTACATACAGGAAAACATATAATCATAATTATAGTGACAAGTTTACACATAGAACATCATAAATATCGTAAACCTTCAAAAATATGTTGAAGTTAACAATACGTGAGGTTGAAACTCAAAATATTTAATTATATATTGATGTAAGTAATTAAGCATTTCTTGAATTGGAATAACATAACATGGAACAAGATATATGATTGACAATATTGTGAACTAAGAAATAATCATTGTAGGTATCCTTATTGGTTATTGTAATATTATATAAAGACAATATCGTACATAATACTAAGAAACTATGCAACAGCGAGTACATTCGACTGACGTAATAAGAAGGCATGATATACAAACTTTCCAAGTTTCAAGAGCGCTGAATGTTGTGTAGTGCTCATAAGTTCAGTAAATTTCAAAACACTTGGTCTTACATAGAAATATGGTTTGATATACATCTTTCTGATATCTCTGTAAAAAGGACAAATTATTATAAAATGATATTCATCTTCAATATCACCAGTATTACAAAAGTTACAAATACGTAAATTGCGGTCTATTCTATCAGCACCATAACGTCCAGATTCAATACGTAATTGATGGGAAGATAATCTCAATCTTGACATAGCAATTCTATATTTATTAGGTAATAGATCTAAATATTTTTCAAATTCAAAAACACATTTAAAAGTTCTATATGCAAACAAAGAACGACTGTTGGAAAGGCTATTGTTCCAATTTTGAACAAAAACGTCGATTATTCGTTGTTTAAACTGTAAGTGGAAAGATTTCAAGTTATAATATAATGGATTATTCCAAATATATGAAAAACCATAGGTATCTAACAGCATCTTAACATTACTAGCCCAATTTTTAACTCCTCTATTACAACCATCCAACATTGCTTCGTATAAATACTTAACAATAATGTTTTTAGAATGAATAATTTTGCACCAATATTTAATTATGCGTACATATCTATTAATAAATAGCGGATACCTTCCCAGTTCCCCATATACACCCATATTGCAAGATGATGTTTTAACATGTAACAATAGTTTGCAAAACTTAAGATGTATTCGTTCAATCTCTTTAGATTTACCAAAACCCCAGACTTCGCATGCATAGTTTAGTGTAGAGCCAACAAAGGCGTCAAATAACTGACACAGAGTTTTAGGTTTTAAGGAAAATTTACTTGTATTCGCTAACAAAACATTTAAAGCTTTTAATCCTTTCCCTGCTAGCGTTTCTTGATTAATAAAAACGTACCAGTGTAATTAAATACGGTCCCCAAATAATTGAAGTTATCGACAGTTTCTAAGGGCATATTATTATACGTCCATTGTTCGGTTAATTTCAATGGACCCCTCTTCCTAAATACAACAATCTTACTTTTGTCTGGATTGACTTGAAGATTCCAATTTTTACAATACACATTTAAAAGATCTAAACTTCGTTGGAGATCAGAAGGAGTTTTACCAAGGATAACCATATCGTCAGCAAACAGCATCAAAATAAATGATATGTCATCCAAGGTTAAACCACTGTTAACACCCTCAAGTAAATATAACTCTAAATCCTCAAGGAAGAGTGAAAATAATAGAGGAGAAATTACCTCCCCTTGTTTAAGGCCCACTGAACATTCAAAAAAGTCTGAGTATGACTTACAACCTCTTATACAAGCTTTCACCTTGGAATACATATCACGGATAATTCTTAAAGTGTTACCAGTAATACCTAACTGATGTAGTTTGTACCATAAACCATTGCGATAGATACTGTCAAACGCCTTACTAAAATCAATAAATGCACATGCTAATCGTCCATTTTCACTAAGAACTTTACTAATTATAGCATTCAATACAAAAATTGCGTCAACAGTTGAACACCCTTTTCTGAAACCAAACTGCGCATCGCTAATTATATTATTACTTTCAATCCAATTGCTTATTCTTTTGTTTAAAACACCTGTAAATATTTTAGAGAAACAACTAACTAAGGTAATACCCCTATAATTATTAACATCTGAAGGATCATTCTTCTTAAATAATGGCACAATAATACCTTCCATCCAACTGTCTGGGAAAAAGCCACTGCCTAAAATACCATTAAATATGTCAACAAGATGAGACAACAAAATGTCGCAAGATTCAATAAAATATTCATTCAATAACTGGTCACCAGCAAACGACTTATTCCTTTTTAGATTACTTATCACCGCCTGTATCTCGGACGCAGTAATTGGCATATCTAATTCATCATATACACAGTCATTACCGCCAAAGTCATGATTACCGCAGAATTGCTCAGCATCAATATTTCTATCGTTAGGCAACTGTGCATTTAGACCCGAAAAAAATTTGTAAAATTCATCTATACTAATACTGTTGTTTATATTAGACGTATTTTTACGTGAAAAATGTTTCCAGAATTCTCTCGAATTGCAATGGCGTAATCTTTCAATATTTCTCATTTTATTTAATTCATATCTCCATTTCTTAGTCTTAATAAGATTTTTATAAGTAGTTTTATAAGTACACATTTCTATCCTATTGGCATCGTTTTTACACATATTATATTTATTAACAGATGACACATAAATCTGTTTTGCATTTAAACACTCGTTGTCAAACCATTCAGCTTTTTTACATAAAGAATCACTCGGCCTTGGCCTGTTTGAAACTACTACATGTTTGCAAAATAATGGTTCAGCAACACATTTTATAATATTTGTAAAATTGACAATACATAAATTTGCTTCATTTCTACATGTAAAGTTAACATCCTGAGTAATATCATTCAAAGCAGGCAATTTTGAAATCAAACCACGTCTAAAACTGTCACGTAGGTCATCATTCCATTTTATTTGAGTTCGGCTGTACGAAGCGTCATTACAATTATTCGCATTATTACATAAAATTGAAAAGGAAATGGGCGCGTGATCTGACCAGACAGAAAACGGTTCAATTTCAAAATTGTTTATACAACAAAAATCACAATCTCTTAAAAGCAAGTAATCAATAACGCTCGCTCCCATTGTACTAGCATAAGTATAATTGCCGACGTTGTAGTCACTACCTAATCGGTCGTTGGCGATACAGAATGAATTAGCTTTACACAAATCAAGCAGTTTTAATCCTTGGTTATTATGTACAGTATCCATCGAAACTCGACCTAAAGGCATATCTGGACCGTATGTATCATCGGCTATATAATCAATTAATCTATCATGTAAAATGTAATCCTTTCTGTCCCCGTTACCTACTCGAGCATTCCAATCGCCAGTTAACAATACAATACCACGTGATTCGTACATATGTATGTCATTTTGTAATAAGGTAAATAGGTCATCTGTAATAAAATTGTAGGCAGGTGAATTTTCAACCCATATATATACACCTGCAATAAATACATCGTCTTTCATATTGAAAAACGTTTTATCAGCTTTGAGCCATATGATTGTATCATGGTGATTTTGAACAATTTTAATTCCTTTCTTAATTGAATCTTTTATATAAATAACAACGCCACCACTACAACGCTTAGCTCTCCTATTTTGAAATTTCCTATAAAAGTTATAACACTTATAACCACTTATATCAAATTTAGATGTGCTGTTGGCCCATGATTCAAACAGGAATACAATGTCATATTTTGATATTTTATCTACAAATTCACTATCTTCCACTTAGATCGGTTCAGTCCATTAATGTTCCACGATAGAACCGATAGTCCAGCCTCACCGCACCGCTACTCACAGCCATCACGCACTGGCGCCCCGTTCACATAGAGCGTGTCGTAACTCAACCAGACTGACCTACCCTCCCGTTTCGCCGCCTTAAGTTTGGGGATGAGTGCCTTTCTGCGCGCGACGATCTCAGGTGGGAATTGCTCGTGCAAAAAGAAGTTGGTACCTGCAAGTTCCTTTTTCTGGTGCCTCACTATTTCTCTGTCTTTAAACAATGTAAATTTTGCAACTATTTTGCGATGTAATGCGCTACTACTCGAACGCTGGCCCATGCGATGTACCCGTTCAAAACTCATCTGGCTAACCAAATCCTGTGCTAATTTAAGGTGATCTACCATGAACTGACGAAGTTTGCACTCGGTTTGCTCGAGGGTTTCATGCTCATCTTCCGTTATATTAGCAAATATGAGATTGTTGCGCATGCTTTGCGACTGCAAATACAGTAAATCGTCCTGCATTTTAACCTTGTCCTTTTGCAAACGTGAAATGTCATCTTGAGCCAATCCAAGCGAAAACTCAACGTTATCAGCCCTGTCATTAATTTTGCTCAATTTTTCGTCAATCGATTTAGTATGATCCCTTACTAAAATACCAATAGGCAAAAGTAGTCAAGTCAAGTTATGTGTTTGATTATGAAACAACACTTTTTCAACAGTATTTCAGCTTTATGATAAAGGTCAGTTAAACTAACCAACATTCCTTGATTCTATACCAGTACAGACTTACTCTCAATTAGAAATCAACCTCAGGCAGAAAATGAATGACTTCAGACACTGTCTTCTGTTTAATCATCAAACAAAACAGCTGCCTACAGACTGGACTCGGAATATCACAACTCAAAGTTTTATGCTCTATCTACCAAGCTGACCAGGTGTGCTAAACAGTGATAATTGTACGAAGTTCCTGTTATGTAAACTATTCAAATCTGAAACAAAAAA
>NW_026460820.1:0-5127 GCF_021730395.1 Mercenaria mercenaria | reverse complement strand
GATCGATTTCATAAGGTCACTTAATCATTATTTATCAAATTATTAACATTCATATATTTTAAACTCTGAATAAAACACTGAAATGATTTTCTTTTTATGCTAGTGATATTGTCTACATAATGCAGGTACTGTATAGAAAATTTGATTAACCATTGGTAATCAGTGCAGCATCTTGACCATATATCTATATACAATAGCTTATCTGTACTATTATCTCTGATACAAATATAAGCATTACTGTTCTAAAACTAAAGCTATCATTGAAAAACTAAAGCTATCATTGAATATACCCAAGTACGCACTGATACAGTACTTGTAATATGACGCACACACGACTGGATAATAATGTGGACTGTATGTAAGTAATATAGTAACAAAACACGGAGTCCCATATTTCTGCAGATTTTTTTCTGAAAAAAAAATCTTATATGCAGCAGACACAACTAAGGCTAGATACTTGTCACTTGTTTGAGGTTTCGTTAAATTACGTGATTAGGAGAGTTAGTGCGCACAATAATGTGTCGACGGACAGACAGACAGATAGGCAGACAGACAACATGAAATCAGTATATACCCTTACAAATTCGTTTTTAAGGGGGGCAAGGTTATAAAAATGTGATTGAAGAAAACATTAGTGATATATTATTTATGAACGAAGATTTTTCTGTTAAAAATGTGGGAGTTATGTTCCTTTTATTAAAACACACAAGTCTCCTGTCTGTTTTCTAGTGTTATTTGTGATATCTTAAAACTTAAATTTCAAACGATAATGTTTCTTTAATTTTACAAAGTTACTTAGTTTAAAACACAAATTTCACACACAGATTTCTTCATTTGTTCACAAAGTCAATGTTACCTATTTAACACAAAGTATCTAGTATATATTTATTTTTGAAAATCGGGTTTATATACCTTCTACGTATTTGGTTTAACAAAGGATGCATCACGTTTGATAATCATCAAATAACTAACAATACAATCAGATCTAAAACCTGGAAGTCTTTGGTGATAAAACAAATCTCTATATCCATTAAATAAAGATCTTCAGATAAATACCATTGACAACTTCTTAAAGAGACTGGACATAAGTGCTATGAGGCAAACACTAGACTAGCTCCTAGACTATGATATACCTTTTTTTTTACATTTTTATGATTAAATGTAGTGAACTGAGCCAGTCTATATCCTATGTCCAATACCCTGATAATTTCAACATCATTCCTCTGTGAAAATATCTAAAATAGACTGGCGTTTGTCTCTATGAAATTAAGTTCATCAAAATAGGAAAAATGTAGAAATATATCAGTCTAGTGGCTAGTCTAGGAAAACACCTAAAGCTTTCTTGACATGTAAGATTTGCATAGAGTATGATTTTAAAGAAATGGATTTTCAAATCTACAAACTAAATCAAACAATGAAATAATATTCAGACCTCAAAATTGAAAGTATAATTATCAAAATCTACATGTTTTCATGAAAATCCAAGCACAGTATGTTCATTCTTGTTTATACATGATTTTTAACAGTATATGATGTATGTAATAGAAAATTATTCATCATCGCTGTCATATCAAACATCTGCAAAATGATGCTAAAATCAGATTTTCTTTAAAGACGAATCATTGCATATGCGCTAGAAGGAGGAACCTTTTGGCCAGCTAAATTTTGCCAGAATGTTATTCATCAAATTACTGAATTCAAATACATCAATGCCATGCTTAAAGAATTCATCAATGTATAAATCAGGTCTACCTTGTATTTGAACGAAGCTGCTTTACAGCCTGTCGGATTTCGTCTAAGGACATTTCTAAATCTATTTTTTTCAAACATGACCTGTAATTCCTCATTAAGGAAGCGCTCATTAAAGTACAAAATACCATGATCTGCTTGATAAAAGTGATCTTCTGGATTATAAATTGCTTCGAAATATGAAAGTGTCTTTGTTTATGTTCGATTTTGACCCGTAACCAGTTGACTCTTTCAATATTTTCCAGTACTGCTTTGCGTTTGTTAATCTAGCGCTATTAAACTAATTTATTTGTATAACGCTTATGTTCATTAAATTGTTTCTGTCTTATAGTCTTCTCATAATCCGACCTTGATTCAATAAGTTTTACTCTGTTACTATCTGACCTATTTTCTCTCAACCTATTTTAATCACAATAAAATTTGTCTCTTTTTAATGAACATTCTTCATCAAATCATGTTTTATTTTAAATCCGTGGCAGAAGGTTTATGTAACTCCGATTTTATAATTCTTGTTAAAATGTGGTGCGCAAACACTGTGCATAATGTTTGAAAAATGTAAAGAGTTGTATCGATTGAAGATGGATTACTTTCATCGTTTAAACAGCTTGTTAAATTATTCAGTTCCGAGATGAAATTCTCGCTGTTTATTTTTCTTTATACTTTTCAGTTGTTTTAGTATCCCATTTATAAGAGAACGAAAGTTTATCCGAGGTATCGGTTTTTCTGTTTTCATCTGTTTAGAGATAACACAACGTAAAGTAAAATTCTAAACACAATGATCGGACAAGATATTTGGTCCCTGAACCTTAAAACTCTGAAATAAGTCCACAATCGACGGACTACATATGACATAATCAACAAGACTACTTTCGTTTCTGCTAATATATGTTACCTTTTCAGCATCATTTTTGAAAATGTTTTAGCGCAAAAATGCCGTGTTAGTGCTTGGAACTGCCACGAGATATTTGGTAGCTATCATGATAATATTCTAAACTTTCCAGAAATATTGTGCATTTTCCTGAAAACATTATTGTAATAAATTACTGTTTTCAAGATATTCTTTTTATTTTTTAGGAAACTTTAGGCTATTGAGAGAAGTTTTCAGGAAAGCTCAAAATATCAAGATAATTGCTGAAAGTATCGAAATAGCTGTCTTGCTAAGAAATGGCAACTGTGGGCACTAACACAAAATTAGATACTAATGTAAATTATTGCATTGATATAGACTATTGAGATAATCTTTTAAGATAACTTCGCTTTTTCAAGATAACTTCTTGAAAGTATTGCGCCGGCTACTTATTAGACTAGTTCCTAGACTATGATATATCTTTTTACATTTTTATGATTGAATGTAGTGAACTGAGCCAGTATATATCCTATGTCCAGTATCATAATTTAATATGATAATTGAAATACCATTCCTCTGTGTAATTCTCTCAAATGTACTGGATTTTGTCTGTATGAGATAGATTTATACAAAAAAGGGAATAATGTAGAAATATATTTATTACTAGACAAGTGGCTAGTGTAGCTACCTATCATCTCGTGCCAAAAACGTGCCACCATACTCAACAGTTATTAGTTTTTATTAGTTAACCCATGCCATTTAGTTTTAAAGGGGAACAGTATTTTCAGAATATTTCAAGGATCTATCGTACGGGACAGCACTGCATAACACATAATGTAGATTGTCGGTGAAGATGTTGTTTGTTTATCAAATATTTCTTTGTTTGATGAACTATTTACTCCTAAACCTTAAAGACCAACCAAAAGCTAATAATCACATAAGCGTAGTTTTAGGCATTTACCGCGTTAACTTGTTTTTAAAACATTATGTGCTAGCTTTTTACATTTGTTATTCAGTCAAATTGTTTTACGGTGTTCCGTTTGGACCATCATTTTTTTTATTTCTTAGCCACATACCTCGAAAGTCGACATCACGACACTACGATGAGGAAAGTCGAAAAGACGAAACTCAAAACTACGATAGTGAATGTCAATATCTTTCTCGTTTTCACTATCGTGGTTTCATGTTTCCATCATCGTGCTTCCGACTTTCGTTATCGTAGTTTCGATTTTCAACATCTTAGTTTCGATTTTCAAGTCGAAAGTATGATGTTGAAAATCGAAACTACAATGATGAAAGTTGAAAGTTCGATTGTGAAAGTTGAAACCACGCTGATGAAAACACGAAAGACGGTTGCTACATACACATATTTGTGATACAACACAACTTAGGTCAATTAAAGCGAAGTGTTCTGGCAGACTGCAAATAGTTGTATATCTTCTCAGATTCTTCAAAAACAGAATCATATAAATACAACACTTATATCAAAATGCTGTTCTTCGTTCTGCTATCAGTAGGAAAGTAGAAAATGATTAACCTAATTATGTTAAAAATCTTAATACAATTATTTTTATTTTAAAATTCTTATCGGTTATATTAATTATATGTGAATATTATTGTATTTATTGTATTTATCTGATTTCCCGTACAGATTAAATAACATATATGCTAAAACACCAGAGAAAGGTATCATTTCTGGGATATTTAGATGTCTTCATACAGTTCACTTGTTAATGATATCATGACTTAACTTGATATTTCATGTTCATTTTATGATATCACGAATTATTTGGGTGGACGGATAGCTCAGTGGTTTGCACACTGGCCTTACAATCCTGAGGTCGGGGGTTCGATCCCCGGCAGCTACTCGGGAATTTTCAGAAACGCTTTTCAGTGTTTCCCACCCAACTAGAGGTGTACTGGTCAGGATCCCAGGCAATCCTTGCGTGTATCAGTGCTAAACACTGGGCACGTAAAAGAACCAGCCTGTCTATTCGCAACGAGCTAGGCTAAGTTAGCCGGACAAGCCTGTATCTGATTTCTGATCTCTCTGTCGTGGGGGCTTTGTCTCACTCTGTCCCTCTGGTCAGATCGCCCTGTGTCTGTACTAGTAGAGGATGAATTATGCGCCCTGTGTGGCTGCATTTGAACTATGTAAAGCGCTTTTGAACGTGAAATTGATCATGGAAAGGGCGCTATATAAATCTGGTATAATAATAATAATGATTTGTTTATCGTAACATGCAATTAAAGATGTCCTTCAAATGGAAAATTATAGCTATTTACATTCTGATACTTCAAACCAGTTTTCTGTGTGCTGATAGCTTCTATGATATAAATTTGATTATTGAGTTCTTTATGTAAAAGAATGAAGTTTAGATAGCATAAGAAAAAACATTGTGAAAACCATATAATAGAATATATCAACTGATATTTTGGAATCGCAAATTGTTAATTGATATCTAAAATCGCTTAAAAATGATATTTGGAACGATTTGAAAGTAATTTAATTGGGGGAATGTTTTTAGGAC
>NW_026460819.1:0-8053 GCF_021730395.1 Mercenaria mercenaria | reverse complement strand
TGTTAACTATCGGCAATGGAGGGTATTAGAGTTGTAGATCTAGTAAAATTGTCCGTTAGGTTTGGTGGGGATCACTTTTTAATAGATATTATCGTCGAAAGTCTTTTTAGAAGCCGGTGTTCAACACGGAAAGAGTAACTTTTTAAAATATAATAATGTCCGGGAATCGACATTGTATGAGAGTTTGAATGTAGTAATTTCGGCAGTGAGTATTTTACATGGAAGGAGTCACTTTTTCTATAGAATAATAACCGGGGTCGTTATTCTGAGATTCGAAGGGAGTCATCTTTAGGGAGTCAGTATTTTACTTGGAGGGGTCAGTTTTTCTATAGAATAATGACCGGGGGGTCGTTATTCTATAGAGTTTTCAAAGGGAGTCAGTTTTTTATAAGGGGAGTCAATATTTTACAGGAAAGGAGTCACATTTTCTATAGAATAATGACCGGGGGGTCGTTATTCTATGGGGGTCGAAATACTTTATTACACCGGCAAGAATGTAAGATTAAAAAACAAACAAAAAATTTAAAAGGTCTCCCATTGAATTCTCAAATTCTTATTAGTACCTTGAGCAAAGGCTGAAGCTGTAGTCAATTTCAAATCCTTTCTCAATTACTGTAACTCTGAAAACTAAATGAAATAGCTCCTATGTTACCAGTCATGAGAAGATCTAAAATTCTCCTCATTAATCTTTGTTTCACTCAAAGACCCTGAATGAACTGTTAGTTTGTGGAATTCGTCTTGAAAGGACTGATCTAAATGTCATCTAGACAAACAATCTGATAAACGATTTTCCGTACCTTCAATATGACACGCTTTCAACTGAAATTCGTTTATAGAAGCTACAAAATCAAATTTCCCGTAAGCATCTTTGCAAAAATTGACACTTTGCTTGCCCATATTTACAACTATGCAAGCTGCCATATTATCACAAAAAATGACTACTTTTTTTTACCGTTCAAAAGCGAACCCCACATTTTTAAACATACTATTATTGCTAACAGTTCTTGTCCACTGATATGTATTCGCAACTCTAAAACGAACTTAGGATACCTACTATGAAAAAAATGAGACCCCAAAACACCACCACAACCGGAAAGACAACTATCTGAAGAGAAAAACCTCGCCAGCCTTTGACCACTCTCCATAATTAATTAAAGAGATGCCATTATATAGGGGAAGATAGATCTTTCTTAACCTCCTGTGGTATTGGGAAACATGTACACTCTAGCTGATAACATTTTCTAAGCCAATTCAAAATTCTGTTAATAAAAATCCTACTTGAGCGTACACAAGCCCCTACAAAATTTAACTTGCCTAATAGCTTTTGTATCTCTTTTAATGTAGAACTTTTCTTGTGTATCCATTCTTTTATCAAAGTTTTAACTTCAAGTAATTTCTCAGGAGTGACCTGCATAATCATATCTTCACTGTTGAACAAGATACCTAAACAATCATGATTGAAGATGATTTACAGGCTTTCTATACCACTAATTAAGAATATTTGCTTTAAAATAGAGAATGCCATTGGAGCAATACCCTTTCTCTCTGCACCTGCAAAATCATCCAAATAATTTAAAACTGCCCATACTAACCTGAACATCATATAAGCAAAAGCATTAGTTACCCTTTGACATATATGTGCTGCTGATCTCAAACCCATTGAAAGTACAGTATCACAAAATATGTGATTCTTCCATTAAAAAGCTACTAAATTGTAATTTGATGGACATATACTAATTTGTCTGTAAGCCTATTTTAAATCTAGCTTGTTTATGAGGCACTCTTGACCTTTACTTTTGATTAAGGATATGAAATCATCAAGTTTAGGGAATATAAGTTGAACTTCCTCATTCAAATAACTATCTTTACTTATATAATCATTAATAGCTGAACCATCCTTAGGAAAACTAAGATCTAAAATCACTCTACGTTGAGAAGGATCTGACTTTGGTACTGTGTTGAGCTGAGAAATATGAATGTCTTCTTCGAAAAGGGTTTTCTTTAAAAGGACCTATGATGGCTTTATGAGAAGCTTCTTTAACCAAATACTTTAACATCTGTTCTGGGTAATCTCTGGCTCCTTTATGATTTTTTACTTTAATTTGATCAGACTGAGACTTGGGGCCCAAATAACCTATTGGAAAGCCATATTTCAGTAAATCACAAACTGATTTATCTTTCTAATCATATAACACGCGTTTCATGTAATCTGTATTAACTTTAGTGTTGACAGGAATTTTACATTATTCAAAATTATATTTTCCGGATTCTTGAACTGTTTTATGTATTTCTAATTTTTCAAGTGTGTCATACACCAATGAATTTTTTAACTGTTTACAAATTTTACAACGATGATGGTGTTTTGTGAAGCAAGTTTTACTATCTGAATCGTTCTTAAAGGTGCAAAATAAAGACAAATGAATAGACATAAATCTTATAAAAGACTACACATTTTGAAATATAGTACTAAACATTACGATAGCCGTGCAATATTCCCTTGAAATCAACACATGTACAGAGAAACAAATGATTGTTTCTGTATTTTCTTAGACTGACATGGGGGGGGGGGGGTCATTTTGTCCTACTTTCGTGTTTATCGCTTTTCCGTAATCGGTCGGAAATTCTTCGGGATCACGTGATTTTAAAACTGTTTCAAACGAATATCCATTTAAGACGCGCAACAAAATAACTGTATTTCCATGATGGTAATTATGCACGGCTTGCACGAAAAATATGAGATGTACAAAATTTAAATTTAAAATTGACATGGCCTGTTTTTCAGCTCTAGCACTAAGAAAGGCTTAAACTAGTATTAGTTAAGCCATCGCTCAACCTTGTTTTCTAACGGATTTTTACTAACACTCGGCGGGTATATTTGCGATGTATTAGCTAAGCCTTGGTCACACAGTATGAACATGTAGATACAGTCATCGGACCGTTTCGCTGTATTTTTACATACCGTATAAAACGTGTTACTTCGGTGATTTACTACTTTCGAAAAAGAAATTCTCATAGAAATCATAGAAAAATACAAAGACACATTAAAACATAAAAGCACCAGCGCCCGTCTAATGAATGAAAAAAAATTGCTGGCAAAAGGTGAATTTAATTCAAGGCAAGACTACAAGCATTCCTATGTTTGCTCACTGGCATATTGTTTTCATTATTTCTAAATGTTCCACCTTCCATGTACAAAACACGTGCAATATGCCTTTGTAATTAGGAATGCATTTGTAAATTTAAATCAATAGTATAGGTACTCAAACTGCACTGAATTTAAAAATCCACATGTTATTAAAAGGAGACGTATATGAACCGCGCCATGAGAAAACCAACATAGTGCGTTTGCAACCAGCATGGATCCAGACCAGCCTTGCGCATCCGCGCAGTCTGGTCAGGATCCATGTTGTTCGCTAACCATTAACAGGTTCTCTAATTGCAATAGGCTTTGAAAGCGGTCGCAAAGCCACTATGTTGGTTTTCCCATGGCACGGCTCATATATGTAGACGTGCGTATCCATATATATATATATATATATTCAACTACATATTTTTGCGTTACATGTAATTATAATTATTATATATGTATGCTTGCACGTATATTTTGAAACGTGTACAAACGTAGCAAATTTAGTAAAGTTAAAATTGAAGAGTTGAATCTTTACAATTTTAGCTCGACTTTTCGAATAAAAATAGAGCCTTTGCAGTCGTCCCAGCGTCAGCGTCGGCGTCGGCGTCGGCGTCGCCGTTGGTTTAAGTTTTTTTATAAAGTAAAACATCTCTAATACTAGCTTTACTGAAACGAAATCTATCCAAAAGTCCAAATCGTCGTACATAACGAAAGGGTTTGCTCAGTCCCGTATCATTCCCTCCCTCCTCAACATTTCTGCTTTAACGTCATGCTGAAAATTTAAATCCATGTCTAAATACTCGGCCTCCATCTTTTCTTAAACCACCTATGTCCCAGGTTTAAAATAACAATAGAAAGATAAGCCATTGCTGACACCGCTCAAAGTAGAAAAATCCAATCGAAGGTTTAACTTTTGTCGAGCCCCGTTATTCACGTGCTGACTTAAGCGTTGTAAATATATCCGACACGGCTTAAGTCGGAGCTTAAGTCTTTACTTAATAGTTGAAAAACTGGCCAACAGTGACATATATTAGGCCAAGACAATGCGTTTAATGTCTAAAATCTTAATAAATTAATGTAGCCATGTGTACATAAATAAGTGTATTTAGGTAAATTTCAATCATACTTTGTTTCTGCAGTGTAAGACAGTTACTCATTTATATTCTTAAAATTAAACTGAAAAGAGATTAACTGAAAAAGTTTACAGACGAAGTTGTAAAAACACTTTTATTCGGGAAGGGCCTGAATTGTCCTTATGAAAACTTGTAGTATAGCTGTATATTACCTGTATTATAAGAATGATTTTCATGAAGTTTTTGTGAGTTACAAAATTGTTGAATTCCATGTGCTAAGTTTGTAAAAATCACGTTATCGTTTGGGCATATGATATATTTTGCATCTATTTATAAATTATAGCCTCGTTTCGGAGGATTCTTCCGAAAAAGTCCGAAGATGCTCGACGGGTTCGTAAGCAGTCGGAAAGCATACTTTCGGTTTGACATAGGCAACATTTTTTGTTTATTTGTTAGTTATTCTTGAAAATATTCATGACTATTTGGTCAGAACCGATGCAGTGGGCCATATTTTCAGTAAATAGGAAGTCTCAGCTACAAACTCTGGTTTTCATATAATACTCGTTCGGGTTTTAGTAATGGACCTTTAACAATAAAGGCTCCTGTTTCTAGGGCTCGTGACCAGTATTTAGGAAGAAAAGTGTCTACTATGCTGTCAATAGGTTTAGGTAAGTGCGCATGTAAGGCAGAGGAATGTGGACAGGCCGAAGATGGTTCAGCTCTTTATGATCTGTCTGCCAGCAGGTTGCACAAATATGTTTAGCAAGTCTCATTTTTCCTTTTGTGATCACATTTGTTCCTTTGAAATTTTGTGCAGAACCATAAATTTTCAGTATCAGAACTGCTGCTTACTGAAGTCTTGACTTTGCTTGAACTTGAAGAATCTGTAGATCTAAATTTAGTCCTGTATCTTGACAAAACAACATTTTCTACGTAATGAAATTCACTGTCCCATTTTTTGTGACCCGGTTCTATTTCCCTTATGACAGCAAAATTCAATGCTACGACTAACAAAATCAAATCGTATGAGCTTGAGGATATTGTTGCTTATTCTTAACAGAATCGGATGACATTGATTTGATTCCAGATTTTTTCTTTTTACTCTTTTTCTTCTGCTTTTTCTTTGCATTATCAGAATAAGAATCAGATGAAGTACTACTTGAATCGCTATAACTAGAGCTGGAGTCAGTATCTGAATCATCAGTGGAAGATTCAGAACTACTGTCAGAGACATTGTCTATCACTCCTAATTTTTTGAGTTCCTTTTGGCTCGTTTTTTAAGACCCGGGATATTTCTCTAAGTGTCTATATTGAAATGTTCTCTACCTTTGTCTTTTTCTGTTTCTTTGCTTCGGACGACGTATGGCCTCTTTTATGTTTCGTCTTTTCTCCTGTTTAGTCTGAATATCGTCACTCGTACTAGTCGTAGCCCGACTTCTACCGGGACTCAAGTGCTTCTCTAGGTTTGATACGGATTTTTCCTTCTCTTCGACCTCCCGTCGTAAGTCTTCAATCTCTTTATGTTTTCGCAATTATTTCTCCTTCTCTTTGAGAAGTGCTTACCTTTTTTGAAGGCTTACTTTTTCTTCTTCTTCTGCCAAAAGTGAAAATGAAACAGCACCGGAAATATCGCTTTGCTCATGTTCACCGAAAGCAGGATAATTTTCATCTAGCGAGCGTTCGGTGACATCTTCCTGGGGCTCGGATGGGAGTTCTACAATTTTCAACGGAGACCCTTTACCGTATTCGTGTAAATGTCTGTAGTTAATATCAGCTTTTGGTCTCCCAGAACTCTATTCTCCGTCATGATTCTGTGCAAAGTATATAATAAAGTTCACAGAAGGCAAACAGCCGCACAAACACATATATACACAGTCTAATTGTCAAAAAATCCTGTATGCAGCCTCTTGCACTTCTTTTACATGATTGAGGTAAATAATCTCCAAGCTTTTTATAAACGATTTCCTAATGGCGGACCACTGTAAAGACCCACGTTGAATATAACAATTCAATTTCAATTTCAAGATCCAACTGCTACAACTACGTGTCGACAACTGTAAAGATATTTGGTAAGAAAAAAAGTTCGTAACTATAGTGCGTAGTAATTTGTAAACAAGTACAAAACTAACCAATCAGAAAACAGTTTAGGAAACAACTAGCAAGATGTCATGTGAAAACAAGGACCAATAGAAGAGAGCGTTTCATTCTAATAATTAAATAATTTTATTGTTGATAAAATGTAATAAATTGTAAATTAACGTATGGCCTATAATGTGGTGAAATAAAGTGTATAGGTCTTTGTGCTTATTTTTGAGATATTTGACCATGATTGAAGTGAACCGAATATTTCACGCTAATGTTGAGACATGGTTACCTACCTACCTACTTACCTATACTGCCACGCCCTCTTTCCGAATATAACGTGCAACATGTCATATGTTTTGATATCATATTTTCACTTAAGAAATATAGTAACAGTGCCATTTTGATAAATTTACTCACAGGTTGTCATTAATTCATCAAATGATTTTCATTTCTGTATGCCAAATCTAGGCTTTATTCTACGTTTTCCGGATAAATGACGTTATGTCATCACTTCCGGTTTATCAAACGTGCAGAACTACCTTAATGTCCGCCCTCTCTTTAAAGTCTTTTGGCCAGTTTTTCAACTATTAAGTAATGACTTAAGCTCTGACTTAAGCCGTGTCGGATATATTTACAACGATTAAGTCAGCACGTGAATAACGGGACTCGACAAAAGTTAAACCTTCGATTGGATTTTTCTACTTTGAGCGGTGTCAGCAATGGCTTATCTTTCTATTGTTATTTAAAACCTGGGGCATAGGTGGTTTAAGAAAAGATGGAGGCGGAATATTTCGACATGGATTTTAATTTCCAGTATGAAGTTAAAGCAGAAATATTGAGGAGGAAGGGAATGATACGGGACTGAGCAAAGCCTTTCGTTATGTACGACGATTTGGACTTTTGGATAGATTTCGTCTCAGTAAAGCTAGTATTACAGATGTTTTGCTTTATAAAAAAAAGACTTAAACCAGCAGCGACTCCGACGCTGGGGCGAGTGCAAAAGCTCAATTTTTATTCGAAAAGTCCAGCTAAAAATGTAACAGATTCAACTCTTCAGTTTTAACTTTACTAAATTCGCTACGTTTATACACGTTTCAAAATATATGTGCAAGCATAAATATATAAGTGCATGTATTCAATAATAAGTACAACAAACATGTAGTTGAACATATATATATGGATACGCACGTCTGTGTATATACGTCTTCTTTCAATGACGTGTGGATTTTGAAATTAATGCGTTTGCAAGTGCAATTTGGGTACCTATACTATAAATTCAAATTTACAAATGCATTCCTAATTACAAATGCATATTGCACGTGTTATGTACATGAAAGGTGGAACATTTAGGAATAATGAAAACAATAAGGCAATGAGCAAACATAGGAATGCTTGTAGTTTTACCTTGAAATAAATTTACCTTTTTTCCCAGCAAATTTTTGTTTTCATTCATTATACGGACGCTAGTGCTTCTGTTTTAATGTGTCTTTGTATTTTTCTATGATTTCTATGAGAATTTCTTTTTCGAAAGTAGCAACTCACCAAAGTAAAACGTTTTATATATGAAAAATAAGCGAAACGGTCCGATGACTGTATCTACATTTTCATATGGCCAGTTTTTCAACTATTAAGTAAAGACTTAAGCTCCGACTTAAGCCGTGTCGGATATATTTACAACGATTAAGTCAGCACGTGAATAACGGGGCTCGACAAAAGTTAAACCTTCGATTGGATTTTTCTACTCTGAGCGGTGTCAGCAATGGCT
>NW_026460818.1:0-3604 GCF_021730395.1 Mercenaria mercenaria | reverse complement strand
GATCTTTCTATTGTTATTTTAAACCTGGGGCATAGGTGGTTTAAGAAAAGATGGAGGCGGAATATTTAGACATGGACTTAAATTTCCAGCATGAAGTTAAAGCAGAAATGTTGAGGAGGGAGGGAATGATACGGAACTGAGCAAACCCTTTCGATATGTACGACGATTTGGACTTTTGGGTAGATTTCGTTTCAGTAAAGCTAGTATTAGAGATGTTTTACTTTATAAAAAAAACAAACTTAAACCAACGCCGACGCCGACGCCGACGCTGACAATGAGGCGAGTGCAAAAGCTCTATTTTTATTCGAAAAGTCGCGCTAAAAATGTAACAGATTCAAATCTTCAATTTTAGCTTTACTTAATTCGCTACGTTTGTACACATTTCAAAATATACGTGCAAGCATAAATATATATGTGCATGTAATTAATTATAATTACATGTAACGCAAAGATATGTAGTTGAACATATATATATATATGGATACGCACGTCTACACATATACGTCTCCTTTCAGTGACATGTGGATTTTGAAATTCAGTGCAGTTTGAGTACCTGTACTATTAATTTAAATTTACAAATGCATTCCCAATTACAAGTGTTTTGTACATGGAAGGTGGAACGTTTAGGAATAATGAAAACAATTAGACAGTGAGCAAACATAGGAATGCTTGTAGTCTTACCTTGAATCAAATTCACCTTTTCCCAGCAAATTTTTTTTTTCATTCATTAGACTGGCGCTAGTACTTTTATGTTTTAATATGTCTTTGTATTTTTCTATGATTTCTATGAGAATTTCTTTTTCGAAAGTAGTAAATCACCAAGTAACACGTTTTATATATGTAAAAATACAGCGAAACGGTCCGATGACTGTATCTACATGTTCATAGTGTGTGATCAAGGCTTAACTAATACATCGCAAATATACCCGGCGAGTATTAGTAAAAATCCGTTAGGAAACAAGGTTGAGCGATGGCTTAACTAATACTGGTTTGAGCCTTTCTTAGTGCTAGAGTTGAAAAACCGGCCATTTGTGACACTTAAAGGTAAAACAGGGTCCATTTTTCAACCAACGGAAGTAGATTGAGCCAGGCTTAGCAATAAAAACGACTAAATCTGCGAGATTCCCGGCGTGTGCAGGCGTTATCACTGTCTAATGTAAATTATTTCAAATACATGTATGAGAAATAACAGTCAACTCATGGCAGGTAGTTAACACGACGGCTGTATGTCCAGCCACAGGGTACTTGTGGGTACAATAGATTTTAAGAAGTCGGAGGAACATTTTTTGCAGACGGACAGATAGACACACACATGGACGGACGGGGGTGCGTAAACCTTTTGTCTTCCTGCCTCATCTCGTCGACATTTTGAAGTCGTCAGTTAAATCGACAGGGAATCGACTGACGGTAATTTCTTTTGTGACATAGTAGGGACCCTGTGTGTACTTTCAGTTTCGAATTCTGTATTTTATGTTAGTTTATGACTGTAAACCCAACACGGAATACTTGCATTAAACGATTCTGAAGCATCCAATTTATTATATAATTAGGAAGGATAGCAAATCACAGACCCTCAATCCCCACCCCCTATGGATTAGTACATGCATAGCACGAGAAGTTCGACATTAAATGACATTATAAACATTAAGACTGAGACAATTCGGTAGGTATTTTTTTATTTCATTTACGCCCTTAAAGAACATAAAACGCCTTCTGTAGTCCAAAATGGAATACAGTGTCAGCTGCAAATAATTTGGTAGGTATTTTTTTTATTTCCTTTACGCCCTTAAAGCACATAAAACGCCTACTGTAGTCGCAAAATGGAGTACAGTGTCAGTTCAGATCAAATATCAAAATTGGCAAGTCGGCATACAATGTTTTTTACCGTCTAGATAAAAAGTAATTTCTTTCTATGCAACATCTTATTTACATATATTTATGGAGTATGCATGCTTGTTTCAGAAAACAACATGGATTATTGTTGACGTGTTATTCATCAGCTTTGTGACTTGGTCGAGTGAATTTTCATGCAATTAGTGTGATTAGTCAAAATTTTGTCATAATTTTGTAAACATAATCATGATAATACTTGTCAGTTTCATCTTTTTTATCACCATATACACATACTTATGTCTTACTTAACGTTAAACTCAAATACCGTGTAAAGCAAAATATAGTCGTTTATAGGGTGTGAAACTAACGCTGTACAGGGATTGTTTTTATATATTATCAGTATACATACGTTTACAAATAAGTAAATACTTGAATTCTTATTGAATCGTTTTGTCTTTTTTTAATTACAGTTAAGAAATAGAAACACTTTAAGGTTTAAATTTTCTAAATTTCTAACGTAAATCCAGCGCCTTCAATTAATTAGCTGAACAAAGTAGAAAAAGATAACTCCTCACTGTTTATTTACGTACAAACTTTTGGTTGTATTGTCTCTTGACTACAACAGAGTTCAATTTAATTGGAACATGATAAAAATAGAGCGTTTTCTCGAAAAGGAAGTAAATTCGGGTGGAAAATACCAATAATTATTATTTATTAAGTTATGTTGTTTAAGGTTTAGATCTAATATAATGGGATTAAAATTTGTGATATTATGGAAAACTAATAAGCTAAATATACAAGGACTTTCTTGAATTCAACTAAAGTTTGAACTCTAACTATGGCAGTTTCAGCAGAGGACTTTGATCATAGATGTGAACCATGTTTGGTGATTGACCAGCAAATAGAAGCTCATGGATTTTGTGTGGACTGTCAAGAATACTTGTGTAAGAACTGCTTTTCTTATCACCAACGAATAAAGGCGACCAAACATCATCACCTGGTAAACAAAGATAATATGGCTAAACATGCAGTTATCAAAGAATCAGACGAATGCACTGAGAAGTGTCAAGTGCACAAAAAGGAAGTGATCAAATTTTTCTGTCCAAAACATGAAGCTCTCGGCTGCAAGGATTGTATCGTCCTGGATCATAGGGCATGTGACATTGACTATATACCTGACAAATGCACAGGTATTGGGGACAGTGCAGAGTTCAGAGAAGTACTGAGGGAGCTGGACCAGAAGGTGAATGAGGTCGAAGATATTATAAAGCTGGCCGCATGTAGAGAAAATGAATTAGATTCATGCCATGACAGATTAATCAAAGAAATTACAATGTTTCGCAAAGAGATAAATGATCGCTTAGACCAACTACAGAAGCAAATTCAGACAGATGTCGACAGAAAGAAGTTCACAGATAAACAAGCAGTAAAGAATGTGGTTGAAACATGTACAAACATTTCTTCAGATATAAAACAGCGACAGTCAAGACTTCAAGATTACAAAGCCTCACAGCAGAATGGACAACTTTACATTATATTGAAACAAGCTAAATCCAAGCTAAAGTCAGAAGAAATAAAGGAGGCAGACAGAAGTTTAGAAAAGACAAACATGCAATACACATTTGAGCAAAACCAAGATCTGGAAGACATGCTTTCAAGACAAAATGCATTTGGAAAGCTCGCACTCTCTTCTTCTCTGGTAACTACAAAACAAGGGAAACCAGTTGAAAAATTAACCAACAAAGGAAACATAAATATAAAGACAAAATCA
>NW_026460817.1:0-11069 GCF_021730395.1 Mercenaria mercenaria | reverse complement strand
AGTTGAAAAATACAGCCTCTATTGCAAATATAAGCTAAATGATGACAGACTGACAACGGACACCGAACTATCACAATAATCTACTAAACGATGGTGAGCTAAAATGTTAACAGAATGTACAACTGTTCAAAATTTACAATTATAGCCTTATGAAAAATCTTTATCAAACAATACTTGGTAAAAGCGTACATATGTATATTCAATGGACTTTATATTATTTCGAAAGAAGACAACCCAATGTAAATATTGTAAACTTTTCAATATAACATTAAAATCATGAACACAAAGCTCTTTTAATGCAACACAGAGCTATCTCCTTGGCGACATGACTATATACGTATCTCCTCCACGACACAGCTGTCTTATAATTACTCCAAAACCATTTTCGGAACCTATTTTATTTCCAAATGCATTGTATACTTTACAGCTATCTCACGTCTACTCGGTTTGCTTCTTATTATTAGTTCAAACGTAAATATTTGACAATGAAAGTACTTTCATGACGAAACGGCCAAATTCACTGTTAATTCAGCTTGCTAGTAAACATCACCACGACCACAAATTAAGAAATAATTAGCAAACTTTAAGTTCTCTGTAAAGTTAAATCATATTTAAATCGCTTACCATTCCCCGATTTTTGATATTCGATACAATGCTGGTAAAAATGCAAAAACAATATGTTGATACTCACCTTTGTTGATGTTCTATTATCGCGGTGTGCACTAGCTCGGAAGTTGCGACACAGCGATTTACCTTATACCTCAGAAAGAGGTAGCTCTGTTGTTTCCAGGCGTGTGTAAGTGACACTTGCCGTAAAACGTAATGTTGAATTCATAGTTAAATATGGTGACTATAAAACACAATATATAAGTATCACTATCGCGCTATTTTTATGTAAATTATTATATAACTTACCATATAGTAATACACTATGGAAATTACAAACAATCGCAGCTAAACTTCCTGTTACAAAAATATACAGTTTGAAAATGTTTACTTCCTGATTTTTGGCCGTTTATGATTATACAAAAAAAATGCCAAAAAAATTTTTAACAACCCGGACTCGTGCCCTTTAATTAACTACTTTTTTTAAAGTTACGTGTTTCCGTTGTTAGCAAAAGATTTTTTTTTTTAAACGTCTGGCCACTTGACCTAAATTTACATAATTAAACATAAGCACGTGTTTTTGTTTACAAATGTATCGTTGGACTAGGAACGCTCTAAAAAAAGGCAAAATCGTACAAAAATAGATAGGTTATTTATTATTTATTTATTTGTTTTATCAGATTTATATTGCCCCCTTTCCCCAATGATATAGAAACGCGGGCCACACGGGGCCCGAGTTTTCAACCTTACAAGTACAGACACGAGCGATCTGCCAGAGGGACAGAGTGAGATAAACCCCCCAAACCAGACAGAGAAACGGGGAGAGTTACGGGCCCCTGCCCGGGTTTAAACTTACCCTAGTTTTTTGCGAATAGACATCTGGTCTTTAACATGAGGGTGTAACAACGTTTACTTGCGAAGCCGTCTTTCCTGGGATAAAAACCAGTTCAAACCCTTAGTCGGGGGGACCCCTCAAGAGCGTCCAAAAATTTTCCAGTTCCTGGCCCCGGAATATCTTTTTAAATTATCACTGAAACCCTTTGTCAAAGTTTTTTTTCTAAAATACAACCGTTAGCCAAATTTTGACAGATCTGTTTGAAGATCCACTTTCCAATTATTAACGTGCAATATACGTCCAGGGGTTTTCACCTATTTTCCCCTGAAAATCTCTCTAGAATAGGGAAAAGTGGAAATTTCACGGGGTCGCCCCAACACGACAAAAAAAAAAAATGTTGCGATTTGGGTTTTTTACTGGCCGGGGGGTAGTGGAAATGAAATGCTCCCGCCCCTCCCCCTTTTAGCCCCGTGTTGAGCGGGAACTCTACATTTACACATGCAAAAAGACAAAAAAGAAATTTTAGAGACTTTCCGCGTTTGTACATAAACGGCGAGAAAAAGGGAAAACCTTCATTTTGATACACGTGGTAAAGGGGGTGAAATTTCCCATGAAGTCCCGGCGTTTTTTTCCCCAAATTTAAAAATAATGGTTTCCCCCAAAACGAGAAAAGAATGGGCAAAAATAAAAAACTGGTTTTTAAAGGAAGGGGATTAGGTTAGGGCCCTGCTTTATAAAGGGGAACTGTAAAAAGGGAAAAAAATTTAAAAAGAAAGGAAACCTATCCAAGGGGTGATTATACAATCCCCCAAGATAGAAAGCGGGAGTTTTGGGAACCACGCAGGCCGAAATGGCCCAATTAAAAAATTAAACGTACCAAAAAACACGACAAAAAAGTCGTGCTGAACGATCTATGAAGATCAAAATATAACAGCCCTGATTGAATGTACGGGAGATTACAGCCGCCACACGGAACAGCCTCGCGTTTTTCAGTGTTAAAACCCCTCGACACTTTTTTTTCCCCCTTTAGACCTTTTTTAGCTTTTTAAAATTTGCGGGTTTTATCATTTTTTTTAAAACCAACAAGTTATAGGTCTTTTTCATTTTCCCACAATTTGGGCAAGCCTGTGGGCGATGCTTTCTGTTTTTGAGAAATTTAGTTATGTTATGGAGATATCATTTTTCCCCTTTATAACTTTTTAATCTCATATTCTAACACTATTTCTTTCAAAGATATTTTTTCAAACTCATAAATTTTGGTTTTAAAAGGGCTATTTGGTTTTTTTTTGGGGCCCTACCCACTATTTTCTGCAAAAAAACCCTTCAGCTCTTTTTTTTTTTGTTTAAGGGTAGCATTTTCTTCAATTACCTTTTCCACCTCTGTTTTTAAGTCACTCTCTGTGGGTTTTTTAACTGTATTCTTCACTGGCGTTATTACGTTTGGTCGACTGAAAAACAATCATATTAAGGGGTCTTTGAAGCCCCTTTTTTTTCCTATGTAATTGTTGTATTTAAAAAAATGTGTTAAAACCCAGACCTTTAAAAATGATAAAAAAAAACTTTATCTCGTAAATATAAAAAAAATTAGTATAATTCGATGTTTTTAAACTTTGATAAAAAAAGTTTTGTTACTGTCATTCGATCAAACAATCCCCTTTTTACTCCACCAAGACTTCAAAATAACCATACCCAAACCCCCCCCAAGACTTACATGAACCATACCCGTACTCCCCCCAAAGATTTTCTATTAACCTACCCAACTCTCCCCCTTAAAGACTTCACATGAACCAACCATACTCCCCCCCAATATTTCACATAAAACCATACCCATACCCCACCAAGACTTGACAAAAACCATAATCCAAAACCTGAAAGTTTTTTCATGGAAAATATCCGTATCTCATTTATTTTCATAACAAAAAAAAACTATATAATTCAATAGCTCAAAAAATCTTTCCACATGAATATGCTTTCCCCAAACCGTAAAAAATAACAAACTTAGTTTAAACTTACTTTTTCCCCAAAATAGGTCCCATAATTATTTTGATCCCAAATGTCATACTGTGATGAAAGCAAAACAGGAAAGTTAAGAGTGAAAGCAAGTTTTTGAATTTTCCCCTTTAGGGGAAAAAATTTAACTGTATGAGCTTTATCGAACTAAAATCTGAAAGGGGTTTTTAAAATATAGTCTTCAAATGTTAAGAAAAAAAAATTATGAATTTTTAATGATGAAAAAAAAAAAAAGGGGGTGGCAATGTATGGTGAAGGAAATATTTTAAAAAAAGTGGAAATGAATTTTGAATGATAGAAAAAGTCAAGCGTAAAGAGGGAAAAGAGGGAAAAAGGCCCAAGGGATGGACAAGTCTCAGCGTGCTTAAAAGAAACTTTTTCTTTTTGGATATATTGTCGTAATTTAGTGAATATAGTCCTTTTTTACCCCCACCAAAAAGGGGCCCGGTTTCCCCAAAAAGGGAAAAGTTTCCCAAATCAATTAAAAAAATTCCCCCAAAATAATCAAGAAGGGTCGGGAAACGACAACGAAATTTAAAAAATTGCAAAATCCCCCAAAAAAAAAAGTGGGAAAATTTTTTCAATCTGTCCACACTGGGACAATGGTGTGGGAGAAAAATTTCTTAGGTAAAGATGTTGATTCGTGCCTGCATTTTTTTTCATAAGGGCGTGTAGGAGCAAAATGGAGTTTTTCCCGCTTCCGGTGTAAAAATAGGCCCCGGGGTCGCTGCTTGTTTTTATTTAAAATTAAATTTTAAATGATGAAAGTGTTTCAAAATTTTTTTTTCTGGTCTCGTTGGTTCCAATCATGGACAACGAAGACAAAGAAAGAAATTTAAAAAATAATGTTTTTCTAGGGGGTACACCGTTTAATTTTTTAAAAGTTTTAAGTTGTAGCGGTTTTCACCAGAAAACAAGGGGAAAAGAGAGGGGTAGTTTTGCTTTTGGGGCCCGATTAGATTTAATTTTTAAAACATGATAAATCGATGTTTGTAACATCTGTCGTAAAGTGACTCCCGGGTTTTATCTCTTTAGTTTTTCCCAAAGGGAAAAAAGTTTGGTACTCCAGAGACAATGCGAAACACATTCCTTTTTAATTTTTCATGTTGGGTCCAATTATACTTTGGGACAATTGCCCCAACTTTCGTCTGCATATTCAGTAAAGGGGCCTTTTAAAAGAAGTATAATGGTTTTAAGGGGGGCGGCGGTCAAGAGGGGAATTTTAAAAACCCCCTTTTTATATTTCCCTTTTTCCCTGCCTTTTCTACAATGTTGTTGATATGAGAATGCCAAACAACACATTTTTACAGGAAAAACCAAGTGTTTAAGGGTTTAAGTACCCCGGGGAAAAATCTTGGGTTTAAAAATTCGAAAGGTGGATGGTTTAGGAAAAATTTCGTTTTTCTTGAAATTAAAAGGGGTTCTGATTTTGGGGGGATTGAATTTTTAAAACAAAACCATTTTTTAAATGCCCCAGGGAAAGATATTTTTTGGAAATTTAGATTTTGGAAACAGATTTGCGCAAATCCGGTTTTCGGGAAAAAAAAAAAAAAAAATTTATAACCATTTATTTTATCTACCATATCTGCCTGTTTTTTTACTCTGAGAGCATGTCCCAAAACTGGCGTTTAAACCCACGGGCCTCCAGATGGTTCCCACAAAAAAACATTTTTTTTTTAGATATTGATTCTTGGGAAAAACCGGGTATATTTTTTTCCCAAGAAGGCCTTAAAAATTAATTATAGACAAAATTTTTTTTTAGGGGAAAAACATGAGGGTTTGCTGTTTTCACTATTTTTACGACGAAAATCGGAAAGAGTTTGTCACACTTTTATTTCAGCTAAACTGTCTCGAATATAAATATCTATATTTCGAAGTCATTATTTACTACTTCAGCTTTAGCTCTATTAGTTACGACGCTTTGGGAAAAAGTCTTTATTGCCGCCCGGGGGTCCCCAGGTTTCCCCAAGCGGTCATCTTTTTTTCTTGATTTGCAATATTTAAAATATTTTAGAAAAAAAAAATTCATATTCTAATGTTAAATTTTAAAACCACTTTCATTTGAAAGAAAAATTACTTTTTAGCTAAATCCGAGGTCATGCCTTTAAAAAAAAAGTCCCGACTCTCCTTAAACCCTCAACTTAAACTTCACAAAAAGGGCGCGTAATGTATCACTTTTATAAGGTTGTTTCAAATATCATACAGGGCGCTCAATATGTCCATTATACAGGTCGTGCTGAAGTGTCACATAGGCGGAAACAGAAGGTTTTGGGGGTTTTTTGGGCCCCTAAAAACGGTATCTCTTTCGTTATTTGTTTTTTTGTTGACTTGATATCATTTTTTAAATTTTTCATTTTTTCTCTTCAGGAACTTCATCTGAAATGAAAGTTGAATTTTTTCAATACATTTCGCAACGTCATGATTTTTCATATTTTCATTCGTATCGTTTCAAATTTTGTTGCTTTTTATTTTTTTAAATGCAATTCATGACAAACCTTATTAAATGACATAGAAATAACTACAGCCAGTATAGTTTTTCGAAGAAAATTTCCAATACAATTTGAGTTTCAAACTGAAACAAAGAACTCCAAGGCAAACCTCTTAGTATACTTAAAATCATTTTAGTAAAATAAAAACAACAAACGAAAGTTGTTTACATTGGACATGAAACAAGAAAAGTTTCAGTCAAAAAGTCCATTTTATTGCTCTTGATAAAATTACTCGCTAAAGTTTCGCAAAAAAGAATAAATGATGTCACTGACCAAGGCTTCCCAACAAAAAAACACGAGTAGAAGCGCAAAAAAAGGGAAAAATTTTTTTATCCATGTCACTGACTACGGTTACTGATGAAAATACTCGCTTATGTGCGCCAAACAGAACAAGTTCATGTCACTGACCTAGGCTCCTGATCAAAATACTCGCTTAGGTGTGCAAAACAGAACAAACAAAAGCATGTCACAAAATACTCATGTTGGTGTGCAAAAAAGAAAAATGCCCTGTCCCCAAAAAAATTGCTTAAGTTGCAAACAGAACAAAAAGCGTGTCACAAAAAACTCCTTTAGGGGCGCAAAACAGAACAAATGCATGTCACAAATACTCGTTCAGGTATTTAACAAATGCTTTTTAAATGATTAAAAACGTAAACAATTGATATAAATGGTAAAGGGCTTAAATTTTAAAGGGGCACCCAAAAAAAAAAAATTGCATGAACTAACCAAGGCCCCTTGTTAGCACAATTGTTTAGATCAAAAAGGAACAAATTAGTAACATGAAACTGAATATGACATTTGATGAAACTACTGACCAAGACTTATAATGATAGCAATCGTCCGGGTGCACAAAACAGAACGAATGCACATAACGGGCCCCTCTTAGCGTTTAAATTTTTTTGGAATTTTAAATAAAGGGGAAAGATACACAGACTCGCGGGAAAAAAATTCCCTAAAATACTCATTCAGGTGCGTGAAATAGAACAAATACATGTAATTGATCGAGAATGCGATGTATTTGCTCAAAATACGTTTAAAGGGTTACACTCCACTGGCATCGAAAAACTTTCTATCAGTTCTACTAATTTAAAATGTTTAAATGAGAAAAAAAAATTTTAATCCATAGAAAAAAAAAAATTTTGCACCCCGGGGTTAAGATTACTTACGGCTGTAAATTATTGGGCTGAATGCGTAAAAATTTCTTGTTACTAGAAAAAAAAAAGCTTAAAAGAAAAACCCCTGTTTTTTTCTTATGTTTTATGAAAAATTGGCATTTTAAAAAAAAAGAATCTTTTCATTAGGGTTGGTGTGATGCCAAAAATCGGGTTTTCCCCGGGCAAACCCCCTTTTTCATTTCCAAACCCCCGACAAGTTTAAAAAATTCTTTTAATCTGCTGGATGTTTTAACAATTTAACTTTCCTGGAGGGGGCCTGCATGCAGGATTCAAAACTTGGAGGCGGGGGGGGGGGGTGGATGATGATATCAATTCACTTTGTTCTTGGTATGGCTGTTGCTGCTGCTGTTGCATTAACTGAAGTTGTTGTTGCTGTAGCGCAATCTGCTCCCTTAGTAATCTGTTTTGTTCTTGTAATTGATGTACAGATGCTCCTGAGGTTACTGCCTTGACCTTCTGACTGTTACTGCATTTTTTGGTTGGTTTACACTCGGGTATGAGAATACCCACTGGGGGGATGTTTTTAAACAGTTAGTATTCTCTGGTGGGTGTATGATGGCTCTTGAAAACCCGCCCATATTTTTATCTATAACGTTTGTAATTTGTGTGTCTGCAATATAACTATCATAGTTACGATTAGCACCAAAAACACCGTAAATGGTCTGGTTCAGGAGCAAAAGTAACATTTTGGGGCGACGATTAAATCCTCGTGCCTAGCTTTCAGCATTTTGGGGCCCAGACCATGACCTTTACAACAAACGATAGTTTATCCGTTTGGCTTCCAACTGCTATTTTTTTCACTAACTAAAGAGATGTTAGGATGCCTATTGCAAGGCATTGATTTTTTATACCGGGGTTGGCTGTATAATTTACAGTGGCTAAAGGAAATCTGAAGGGTCACACTTCGGAACACCATATATAGATACGAAGAAGATGCCAATAACGCCACCAATAATTGTAATTAAAGTAAGGAAAACTTCAATGCAAGCCTGAAAATATAGAAATTACCAATTACAAATATACATATACTTTTTCGCTTTCTATGAAGGTTGGGTTATAATTTTTCTGATTAAATACTAGTAAAAGATCATTTCTTTTTCTTTTCAAAATATGTTTGTTATGCACAAACTAGGAAGCACGATGAAGAAATACGTTCTGAGACCGGAGCTGTATATATACCAGGGTGTAGGAATTGGAGGTCAGGATGTGGGAGATCTCGGCACCAGGAACCTAGCATTTTAAATGCTAAATCCTGAATTCTTGGGACTTTTAAGAGAAAGAAATATTCTGTCATCAAGACTTAGTGTTCTCCGTTTTCTTTTTACGAGAAGAAAATTTGTATTTTAACTGATCTTTTTATCATAAAGAGTAAAAATATTGGTCAACCTGTTTTGAGATATGTTTCAGTAAAATGATCATTTTATTTTTATTTTAAAAAGTGTAGCAAGCTTTCTGTATGAGGAGGAAGGGGGGCGGGGGAGGATACGGAGGTCCTGTCCCGGAAAATTTTAATAGTTGTACATGCCAATCCGGAAGTCTAAGATTTCGACAAGGAAAAAATGGTGATGTCATGTCAAATTACCCTTGAAAACGAGAACTGTTGGATGACAGCAATACTTGACTAGAATCAATAATAAGTTTAAAAGGGAAATGATTTTGTAGAAATGCAAAACAGAACTGTACCGGAGTTTAGGTTATTATTCAGATCATACACTGCTTTTATCAGTATTACGTAGAGCATTCAAAAAAATTAACACCTTGCTACCCCCCCCCCCCTTTAATACCCTTTTCCAATTTTCAATATTGCTTACCTCTATCTTCTGGGGCAGTTAAAAATTAATTATATTTAAAACGTTTTGGTGGAAAAAATTTTATTTTTTCTTCCTTAATGATGAAAGAGTGTTATGGAATGGGGCTGATTTCTGCCAACTTCGGGGCAGATATTAGGTTTTGGCACGTTGAGGCATTTTCGCCTTATTGCTTTGCTACCTGGGACAAAGCAAAATGCAACAGAAATCTCGCCTTTTCACTATACTGTCTTAGTGTATGCGCTGTATAAAATATACATTATTTTAAGCGGAGTACCCATGTATTAAAACCAGGCACGTTCCCCGAAAAAGCGACAAGGCGCGCCAAAAGAAAAATCTTGCCTTTTTGCTCTGTCGCCGGCTTTGGTTCATGCAACTGGCATATCTCTTAACAATGGTGTGCGCATTCGCTACAGGAAGGCGACAAAGCGACAAAAATTTTCTTTGGTCCGTTGTTGTAGTAAGCAAGTCTACAAGATAGATTAAGCTACGCCTATAATAGATAGATTAAGCTACGCCTATAATATCATATTTCATTATTGCTGCTGTATGTAAGATATACATATTTCTATATAGAGCGTGCGTTTATAATTTGGATTGCAACCACATATTAAATATATTTAAAAAACCATTTCCCTTTGGGTCTTTGTTTTTATTTATGTCTCAATAAGCCTTCTCTGTAGATCAATACATTTCATATTACAATGGACGGTAAAAAAATTACAGTTGTCCCCTTTTTTGCTTTGTCCAAAAGCTACAAGGCGGACATAGCGAAATAGTGAGTTTTTAAACATGCCGCTTGGGATGCATTTAAATCTTATTATTTCTCCCTGTCGCGTTTTTGTTTTTCGCTTGTCGAGTTCTAAATCTCGCCTTTTCACTTTGTAGCCCCTGACAAAGTGAAAAGACAGCAGCGCGCCAAAAAAAACCAGATATCTAAATCTTTTCCCCTTGACCCGGACCAAGGAGATAAGGCGGGGCAATGCGCTAAAAACCAAAAAAATCTCGTCCTTTCGTTTTATCACGAATGACACAGAAAATAGGCGAAGTTGGCAAAACTCAGCCATCTTAGTTGTGTAATGATAAATATGGTTAACTGATTATGTAATCATAAAATATTAAATCTAAAAGCGGCTCAAAACTAAAGAATATTGCTTTCAGGGTAATGGAAATATTTTTCGCCATTTCGTTTTGTCGCGGGCTACAAAAGCAAAAAGGCGAAGTTGACTGAAATCAGCCACTTTAGTTGTGTAATGATATGTATACTATCCTTATTATGTAAGTATAAAATATTAAATCTAAAAGCGGCTCAAAAGTAAAGAATATGTCATTCAGAGTAATTGAAATATTTGTTTCTAAAAACCTAACCTGGAGCCACAATGTTTTATCAGTGATTTGGTAGTCAGGTCTTTTCATTATGTTGAAGCCAGATTCTTTCTCACGCAAATCCAGTCGGATTTATTTTCAAATAAAAAAATCCCAGCCCCTTCACCCTCCTCCAGAATATAAAATGGTCTGCAACGAAGTTAAACAAAATAACTTAAGTTTATCATTTTTTTGCTTTTAACCATTCGAACTTATTTCTGAAACAAAAAATTTACAAAAATACACTAAAGCTGTGTATTTAACTGAAAAAAAGGGTTTTCAAATTAAGTTTTTCAAATTTTTTTGCTTTAAAAATAGTAGAAATTTACCATTTTTATGAAAAATGACAAGATATTAAAATGCTGATGACTTATGGGCAACACTGTCGTGCCCGATATTTTAGAAGACAGCAAAGAAACAAAGTTCAACAATTCCCTTTATGGAAGTGGGCTCGGCTTACCATGTTAAATTTAAAGACACAAACTGATAAGACACGACACTTTGACCAAATATGTAAGTTTAGCCTTAGAGATAAAGGTTTGAGTTTTAGTAAACACTTTTTCCGATTCAAATATAGTGTAACATACAAGTAAATGTAACAGCGCTGAAAACATCCGATATGACCCTTGACACCCAACCATCGCGCACCATCTTAACCATATAGAGTAGAATCATATTCTTTGCGTGCAACAGGCATCCCACAGAGGTTAGAATTCTGGCTTAAAATCGGGTGAAGATTAAGAAAGAAGTCTTCAATGCGGTCCAAGGGGGAGACAGAAAT
>NW_026460816.1:0-8583 GCF_021730395.1 Mercenaria mercenaria | reverse complement strand
CAAAGGTAAAAGGTAAACGTCAGGTAAAAGGTAAAATTACGTTTGACTTAATTTTGAAGCTGTTTGAAACTGTTTTCATTGGTAAATATTTCAGAAACTTAATTTAAAAGGAATGATATTAATATATTTATGAAAATATTAGATATAATGCATTTTAAATCGGCCATTGCAGTCGGCAAAATATTAGTCATAAGATACGGATCACTTGTCGCTCTCTGTTTAGTGTTCGAACAACGTTCAGGGTTACATGCAGCATTTAAGAAGCAATCCAACTGCCTTACAAAAAGGAAAATCAAATTGAGTGACAATGTTCTACTGCAGCAAACGCTTTTTTCTTTATCATAAGCTGCTTCTAACGTCCGTTAAAAGATATCGGCTGTGACCAGTATGCAGCTATGAAATTGCAGGCATTCGGATATGAGCTTGAGAAGATTATGATGTCTAGTTCATACTATTTCTGTCAGTAACAGTATTAGCAAGCCAGGTATTGGCATATGTTTTGATTCATACTAGGTCACATGTATAACCGCTGCCATACTTTTAAGATTCATATAATTATTTGTTACTAATTATAAATCATTAAGATGTAACTATTTATAAATGTTCTTAATTCGTCAAGGCCTTTGTTTTGAATTTCAGTACATGAGAACATGACGTCTAGTTTCAGCTACAAATATAAAGGCACGGTTATGGTAAAACAAAATACAGATTGAACGACATTATAAATGGTAAAAAAGTATCTTGTTTACGTCTTAAATTAGCGAAGGTGAGTTATTCCTTTTATATACTCTTAAGCTAATGCAATACAGCATTCTGTGTATTGATTGGACGAATTTTATTTCATAAAATATTTAGTGGCCCTAAATACACATGTTAACGTATGTACATTTCGGTACGGCATATAGCAATTTATGAATTGAAGTAAACATTGAGCAATTCGCCTCACTTTCTCATCGGCTGTGAATGGAGAAATCTCTGCAATTTGCCAGTTTCTTCATTGTCAGCCTATAAAATGGGCTTCTGCCACTTTGCGTTGCCTGTAAGTTGCTATGCCATTTAGCTAGTGATTGTTCTTGTGTTCATATTCATTTCTTAAAATTTAAACATGCTATATGCCATGATATCAATGAAATAAAGTCGCGGCCATTTCCCATCTACCTTTGTGTTTGTTGTTTGTGCATGCTAATAAGAATAGTTAAGAATATTTGTACTGACGTCGTAAAACGACATAGATATAGCGAACCTCATAAAATATCTGTATGTTCTACCTTGATCTCAACCGATCTTAAGCTGGCCCTTGCATCAAGAATTAGACAGCCACCTGCCTTTGGCAACTTCATAGGTTCATTCCTTTGTGGGTTGCTTAACACATGTCTGGCTGTATACTTTGTAACAGAGAGGTCGTGATGTTGCACTTGGGCGGATACGCATACGTGTAGGTTCAAAGAACATCTCAAGCGACAAAAATCAGACAAGAAAAATTATTCACAAATAAGTTTTGTGTAAGCGTTAAAGTTCTGATCAGGTTAAGATTACCTGAAAGTCTTTGGCATACGCTGAATATTACGTATACTTGTAAAAATTTAGTTCACATTTTGTATGCGCATGTGCATGATATCGCTATCTCTCTGTTGCTGGACTTCTGTTCATAATGGGTTCTACCTGCGCCAAAAAAAATAAAAAAATACCCCAGTTATACATCTGGATAGTTTCTTTTGCTGTTCAGTATATTACAAAGTACCCGACAAAGTTTAGTACGTGATCTTGTTCTTTCCGTTATCTATTTGTTTCTTTACAATCCCGAAACCAATCCGGACTATCAAAAACAAAAGAACATGTAGGTAAGTCAGTTAGCATTCACGAAATAGGTGTGCATGGTCTTTATAGACCTATAAGGAGATTTAAACACCCTCACATGTCTATTAAAACTTTGCAGACCTATTTCTCGAACAAAAAATATTACGTATTGTACTCATCACTGTTAAATAAACTCATATTATGGTGAAAAAGGTAGAATTTTGACATAGCATTTTATATAAACAATGTAGTCTCGTATGTGTCATTGGTCTGTATATATTGTGAGCGAGTACTGACCTGACACTCAATAATCTTCGCCTATATTGTCGACCGTTTTCGTTAATGCACGCCATATCTGTATTCTGAAAATATCTACTTTAGCCAAATTTACCAATGTGGTTAGCTCTTCGACTTCCCCGCACGTGACCATGGGTTCGAATTCAATTCAGGTTATTTTTATTAATTCAACGTAATGTTATTTTATCGATATTGTTTTTATTCCTACAATATTTTATGAAATATAACTAGCGTTTTTTTGTAGTATTAAATTTTGATTTATTTTTTATTGTGTACTTACGGCAGTTGCTTGAATTAACCGTTGAATCAACGAACACTTGTCCAGTCTTGAAGATTTTAGGCGACATTTTGAAGAACGGTTTAATGACATGTACGTAGAAGAATATTGAACACTTATGTATTTCTTTCAGTAAATGAACAATAAATCACGACAAGAGGGTCATGATGACCCTGGATCGCTCACCTGAGTAATATGAGCTACATGTTTCAAATATCAAACTGATGCTAAAATATTAAGTAGGTCAGTAGGTCACATTTATGGTCACTGAAAGTCAGTTTTAAGATCGGTGCGCAAAACTGTACATGTCATCCAAATTTCAAGGCTGTATCATAAAAAAAAAACACAAGAAAGTAATTCACATTCATGGTCAGTGAAAGTCAGTTTTAAGATCTGTGTGCAAAACTGTACGTGTCATCCAAATTTCAAGGCTGCATCTTAAAAAACAAGAAAGTAGGTCAGTAGGTCAAGATCACACTCGGGTGACCCCTAATCACTTGGGGTAATCAGGTAATTATAAACAGTCTAGGAAATATGATCTGATAATTTTTTACGTATTTTTCCTATATAACTCATAGAACAAGTGACTCCCGGGGCGGGGCCTCTTTTCACCCCAGGGGTATAATTCGAACAGTCTTCTTAGAGATCGTCTAGTCAATGATACATACATAATATTAAAAGCCTAGGCCTTGAACTTTTAGACAAGAAGATGTTGAAAGATTTTTCCTATATAAGTCTATGTATAACTTGGGACCCCCAGGACAGGGCCTCTTTTCACCCCCGGGGCATAATTTGAACACATTTCGTAGAAGATTACTAGACAATGCAACACACCAAATATGAATTCCGGCAAGAAGATTTTTATAGTTTATTCCTATATAAGTCTATGTAAAACTTGGTACCTCCTGGGTGGGGCCTCTTTTCAACTCTGGGTCATATTTTAAATGAACTTGGTAGAGGACCACTAGGCAATGCAACATATCAAATATCAAAAACCTAGGCCTTACAGTTTCAGACAAGAAGATATTAAAAAAAATCCTATATAAATCTATGTAAAACTAGGGACCCCCAGGGCAGGACCTCTTTTCATCCCAGGGTAATAAGTTGAACAATCTTGGTAGAGGACCAAAAGGCTATTAATACAGTCCCTGAGTGGGTGTCTGTGTGCACGAGAGGTCCAGAGAAAATTTCTCTAGAAATGATTAGAGGAACATCTAAGATGTAAGAAAATCGAGGGTGATGGTTTCGCTTCATGGTGCGGTCTGAGAAAATCCAAGATGGCCGCCAAAAATAAAAAACTTCCCCTCTTTATTCGATGTGTCTATTTCTAAGTGTATTTAATAACTAACTTTTGTTTTGTTCTTGATAATTATTTAAATTACATGTCTCAATACAAACATACCCTCTTTTTTTGTAATAATTTCAGCAATTTCGAATAATTGGGATTTTTAGTAAGAAAAAATAGCTAAAAATAGCTTATTTTTTTCAAAATATTCTTTTCTGTGTGTTGTAGATTTTTAGTTTATAGGCGAAACATCCATAAATGTTTGTTATGCTATAGGAACACTCACATAGAAACAAGTTCAAGCTTATTAACAATTTCTGGATGGATATTTGTAACAAGCACAGCTCTGAAAGTGGGTGGGGTAAATCAACCCCGGAAATTAGCAAATTTGAAATTCACATAAATCGAATGATTTTCATTCAAATTTCATTTTTACTGTGCCAAATATTAAATCTTTGCTATCTATGGAATACATATACTTATAATTGGCCCCATAAACATCATAAATAGTAAAATTTTGAGTGGGTGGGGTAAATTTATGAAAATTTTGGTCATTTTCTTTAGATCATATATTTGACCAGTTTTCTTAATTTCTTTTATCTTGTGCGCATTAAACTGATTCCAGTTATTGATAAGTGAAACATGCAAGGTTAAAGAAGATCGAAAAGGGACGCTGTTGCATCATTGTACAGTACAAAATTTGCAAGATGGCCGTCAAAACTGAGAAAAAAATCTAATAATTATCTTAATTAGTTATATAATGATAGAAATTTTGTATGTAATGTTTGGTTTATGTTACGTTAAGTTTTAATATAAATCTAATAGACCTTTGATATAGATTTAATATTAGATCTTTAATATAGATCTTAAGGGCCTAGTGGTTAAGATATCGGTTGCTTAGCCCGTGGATCATGGGTTCGAGCCCCACTAGAGTCATGATCATGACTTCTCATATGACAACAGTACTGGTCTTTCCAGGAAGCGGACTCAAGAGTGGTTCAGACAAGCTTAAAGCTTTCATTACAATCGAGCGAAAATAAATTAGTATAAACTACACTAATTTATTATAGGCATGATATTTAATGACATCTTTAACATAATTACTAAGAAAATACAGAGAAAAATGATGAAAAATAAAAACAAATCATAAAATACTTGTAATTCTACGGTGCCCCTAAAGTGACATGTTACACACTTTATTTCCACTTAGGTAATGTGAGACTTTTTTTTATTTCGTTTAAAGGAAAACATTTCGTTTTAACGAAATAACTATTCCGTTTAAACGAAATGTTATTTCGTTTGAACCAAATAACTATTTCATTTTAACGAAATAACTAATTCGTTTAAACGAAATAACTAATTCGTTTAAACGAAATAACTAATTCGTTTAAACGAAATCATTTCGTTTAAACGAATAACATTTTACCAGTATGTTATGTCAAAGCGTGTTGTGACCTTCTTTAAATCGTATCATTTTTGCGTCAGACAGTTATGTTATTATTTTAAGGTGGCATATGAACTTGTCCAGATAATTTCTTATAACATTATGTCATATTATCATGTAAAAAAGTTATTCATTAAAGTCAAATTTAGGCATGAACTTGTCAAACAGTGTCGTATATTCCAAACAGCTGTAGTTTTATGTCAAAGTTAGTGTGTCATGAACTTTTCCAAATGATGTCTTAGAGTGTCCATAGAGTTTTATTATTGCACATACCTATTGTATGTGTTAAACTGTGATAGAAACAGTCAGGTAAACAAGAACTGTCCGTAAGACAGCACGCTCGACTTTTCTCAGTGCTTGACTCTGAAATAGAGCTTTGCCATCAAAAATCTTTAAAAAACTTTTTTTTAATCTAAGTTAGAAAGGGACATAACTCTGTCAAAATTAAATCAGAGTTATGGATACTGCTTCTCCTGGTAAAGACTTTGATAGTAATTAACTATTTTAAATTTCAAATCAAAAGCTTTGAAAGTAACAGAGATATTTGACACTATCAAAAACTTTAACCAAACAATTCTAAGTTAAAAGGGGCATAACTCTGTCAAAATTCAAATCATTGTTATGAGGATTGTTTCTCCTGGTGTAGACTCTGATATTGTATAGATTACCTATATCAAAATCTATATTAAAGATCTATTAGATTTATATTAAAACTTAACGTTACAATATTAAACCAAACATTACATACAAAATTTCTATCATTATATAACAAATTAAGATAATTATTAGACTTTTTCTCAGTTTTGATGGCCATCTTGCAATTTTTATACCGTACAGTGGTGCACCAGCGTCACTTTTTGATTTTCTTTAACCTTGCATGTTCCACTTATCAGTAACTGGAATCAGTTTAAATCGCTCATGATAAAAGAAATTAAGAAAACTGGTCAAATATATGATCTAGAGAAAATGACCAAATATTTTCATAAATTTACCCCACCCACTCAAAATTTTACTGTTTATGATGTTTACAGGGTCAATTATAAGTATATGTATTCCATAGATAGCAAAAAACTAATATTTTGCACAGTAAAAATGAAATTTGAATGAAAATCATTCGATTTATGTGAATTCCAAATTTGCTGATTTCCGGGGTTGATTTACCCCACCCACTTTCAGAGCTGTGCATGTTACAAATATCCATCCAGAAATTGATAATAAGCTTACATTTGTTTCTATGTGAGTGTTTCCATAGCATAACAGACACTTATGGATGTTTTGCCTATAAATTAAGCATCTACAACATACGGAAAAGAATATTTTGAAAAAAAAGAAGCTATTTTTAGCTATTTTTTCTCACTAAAGATCCGAAATATTCGAAATTGCTGAAATAATTATGAAAAAGAGGGCATGTTTGTATTTAGACATGCGTTTTAAATAATTATCAAGAACAAAATCAAAGGTTAGTTATTAAATACACTGAAAATAGCCACATCAAATAAAGAAGGGAAGTTTTTAATTTTTGGCGGCCATCTTGGCGGCCATCTTGGATTTTCTCGGACCGCACCATGATGCGACACGATCACCCTCAATTTTCGTATATCTTAGATGTTCCTCTAATCATTTCTAGAGAAATTTTCTCTGGACCTCTCGTGCATACAGACACCCCCTCAGGGACTGGACTATATACCAAATATCAAAGACCTAGGTCTTGTGGTTTCAGACAAGAAGATTTAAAAAGCAATTTCCTGTACAAGTCTATATAAACCATGTGACCCCCTGGGCGGGGGCCATATTTGACTCTAGGGGGATAATTTGAATATTCTTGGTAGAAGACCACTATATGATGCTACATGCAAAATATCAAAGCCCTAGGCCCTGTGGTTTAAGACTAGAAGATTTTCAAAGTTTTTCCCTATATAAGTCTATATAAACCATGTGATCCCCGGGGCGGGGTCATATTTAACTCTAGGGGGATAATTTGAATAATTTTAGTAGAGGACGACTATATGATGTCACATACAAAATATCAAAGCCCTAGCTACTGTGGTTTTGTACAAGAAGATTTTCAAAGTTTTTCCTATATTAGTCTATATAAACCATGTGACCCCCGGGGCGGGGCCATATTTGACCCTAGGGGAATATTTTGAACAAACTTGGTAGAAAACCACTAGATGATGCTACATTACAAATATCAAAGCCCTAGGCTTTGTGGTTTTGGACAAGAAGATTTTCAAAGTGTTTCCCTATATAAGTCTATATAAACCATGTAACCCCCGGGACGGGGCCATATTTGACCTTAGGACAATAATTTGAACACTCTTTGTAGAAGACTACTAAATGATGCTACATACCAAATATCAAAGCCCTAGGCCCTGTGGTTTTGGACAAGAAGATTTTCAAAGTTTTTCCCTATATAAATATATAAATCTATGCAAACCATGTGACCCCTACGGTGCCCCTAAAGAGTCATGTTACACACTTTTTTTCCAATTAGGTAATGTGAGACTTTTTTTTATTTCGTTTAAACGAAATGATTTCGTTTAAACGAAATAAAAAAAGTCTCACATTACCTAATTGGAAAAAAAGTGTGTAACATGTCACTTTAGGGGCACCGTATGATATTCCGTTTGATTGGTTTTATTTTAGATAAATGTGCAATACTTTGTTTAAATAAAATCTAAAGGAAAATTACCCTTAAATATCACCATATTTGGTATGTGGCATCATCTAATGGTTCTCTACCAAGTTTGTTCAAATTATCCCCCTAGGGTCAAATATGGCCCAGTCCTGTGGGGGTCTACGGTGCCCCTAAAGTGACATGTTACACACATTTTTTCCAATTAGGTAATGTGAGACTGTTTTTATTTCGTTTAACCGAAATCATTTCGTTTAAACGAAATAAAAAAAGTCTCACATTACCTAATTGGAAAAAATGTGTGTAACATGTCACTTTAGGGGCACCGTAATATCAGTATAAAACATGCACTAGATGATAATGCAGTTCAAGAAGCATTTGATAAATAATTGCTGTAACTGTGTACTACGAATTTTGATCAAATATCAATGTTGTCAAGTACCCCAGCCATATGCAGTGACATAGTGAATACATATTTGTCTTACGAATTCTCTATGAATATATTTTCTTGTTTCTGACTTTGTGGTACACGTGGTATGTGTTCAGCCCCTTTTAGCTCATATGCGGGTGTTTGTCTTATAAATATTTATGTATAAATTTGATAAGAAATTCTATAATTTTGTCAATTTTGAAACCTATGTTCCGAATTTCGATACGATTTTTGATAAAGATTGTAAACAAAGCCTACGATATTCAATACAAACATTTATGCTACAGTTTATCAGTAGCAGAAGAATAAAGCTTATGGCACAACACAGAGCAGACGTTAGATCAACTCCAGATATGCAATAATATTTTAGGATTATTTTCTGTATTTCATTTCCTTGCATACTACCTATTGATTACTA
>NW_026460815.1:0-4798 GCF_021730395.1 Mercenaria mercenaria | reverse complement strand
CAAAGCACAGTAAATTCTAGAAAGAAGGTATAGACCAGTTCACGATTTATTGTGCCTATACAAACCAATAATTACTTATTACAATATGCAGTTCTGTCTGCGTCCTCCACCAAGTTAAAAATTGCGAAATGCCAGTGCAAAAAAAGTAAATTAAAAAAACACACAACATTTTATGGTTCTGCAGCCTGCATAAATGACCCAATTTAGTCAATCCCTCAGACTCATTAAAAACCCTGTGGAAAAGACCTACAAACTGATCAAAAATTTATTTTGGCTTTACTGTGTTTCTCAGTATTGTTTCTTACTAAACGAGATCCAATGCACTAAAAAACCCTTTCAGAATGTGCTCTTGTGAAACTTTATTTCATGGAGTGTCCTTCTGCTGATAACTCTTTACAGGGATGTGTTCATGACTGTCAGCAAGAAAGTGACCTACTTTGATGTGAATTTTTTCGTAAATTAAAGAACAGAACTTGAATAGCCACACGTAACACTTTTCACTAGGTTTGTTAGCAGAACTCCTGTTTATTGAAAAAAAAATCTAGATGACTTGTAAAGAAATGTTGACATGGTAGTACCAGTAAATAATGTTGATTTGAATAGAGCAGTAGTCCTTTTAACTTTCTAAATTCCTTTATTTGGAGGAATATGTCATATAAACATAAGCACCTGTGGACATTTGTTCTGGTTTTAGAAAAACTATTTTATAAATTTCTGTGACAGTCTTTTGTGTTCCCATACAAAGTTATTACTGTATAATTATTAGCTCACCTGTCACAAAGTGACAAGGTGAGCTTTTGTGATCGGCGGCGTCCGTGTCCGTGCGTCCGTCCGTTTCCCTCCGTAAAACTTTTGCTTGTGACCTCTTAGAGGTCAATTTTTCATGGGATCTGTATGAAAGTTTGTCAGATGTTCATCTGATGATATCTAGGTCAAGTTCGAAACTGGGTCACGTGCCGTCAAAAATAGGTCAGTAGGTCTTAAAAATAGAAAAAACCCTTTTGACCTTTTAGAGGCCATATATTTTACAAGATCTTCATTAAAATTGGTCAGAATGTTCACCTTGATGATATCTAGGTCAAGTTCGAAACTGGGTCACGTGCCATCAAAAACTAGGTCAGAAGGTCTAAAAATAGAAAACTTGTGACCTCTTAGAGGCCATATATTTCACAAGGGTCTTCTGAAAATTATTCAGATTGTTCACCCTTGATGAATCTAGGTCAAGTTCGAAAGTGGGTCACGTGCCATCAAAAACTAGGTCAGTAGGTCTAAAAACAGAAAAACCTTGTGACCTCTCTAGAGGCCATATATTTAATAAGATCTTCTGAAAATTGGTCAGAACGTTACCTTGATGATATCTAGGTCAAGTTCGAAACTTGGTCACGTGCCCTTTAAAAATAGGTCGTAGGTCAAATAATAGAAAAACCTTTGTGACCTTCAGAGGCCCCTATTTTTCATGGGATCTGTATGAAAGTTGGTTGAATGTTCACCTTGATGATATCTAGGTCAAGTTCGAAACTGGGTCACGTGCGGTCAAAAACTAGGTCAGTAGGTCTAAAAATAGAAAAACCTTGTGACCTCTCTAGAGGCCATATATTTCATGGATCTTATGAAAAAATTTGGGCAGAACGTTCACCTTGATGATATCTAGGTCAGGTTCGAAAGTGGGTCACGTGCCGGGCAAAATCTAGGTCAGTAGGTCAAAATAATTTGAAAAACCCTTTTGACCTTAGAGGCCATATTTTTCATGGGATCTGTATGAAAGTTGGTCTGAATGTTTCATCTTTTGATATCTAGGTCAAGTTCGAAAGGGGTCACGTGCCTCAAAACTGGTCAGTAGGTCAAATAAATAGAAAAACCTTGTGACCTCTCTAAAGGCCTATTTTTCATGGGATCTGTATGAAAAATTGGTCTGATGTTCACCTTGATGATATCTAGGTCAAGTTCGAAATGGGTCATGTGCGGTCAAAAAAAATAGGTCAGTAGGTCTAAAAATAGAAAAAACCTTGTGACCTCTCTAGAGGCCATATATTTCATGGGTCTTCATGAAAATTGGTCAGAACGTTCACCTGATGATATCTAGGTCAGGTTCGAAAGTGGGTCAAAGTGCCGTCAAAATCTGGTCAGTAGGTCAAATAATAGAAAAACCTTGTGACCTCTCTAGAGGCCATATTTTTCATGGGATCTGTATGAAAGTTGTTTTGAATGTTCATCTTGATGATATCTAGGTCAAGTTCGAAAGTGGGGTCACGTTTCCCCCAAAAAATAGGTCAGTAGGTCAAATATAGGGAAAAAACCCTTTTGACCTTCTAAAAGGGCCCTATTTTTCATGGGATCTGTATGAAAATTGGTTGAATGTTCATTTTTGATGATATCTAGGTCAAGTTCGAAACAGGGTCACGTGCGGTCAAAAACTAGGTCAGTAGGTCTAAAAATAGAAAAAACCTTGTGACCTCTTAGAGGCCATACTTGTGTATGGATCTCCATAAAAATGGTCAGAATGTTCACCTTGATGATATCTAGGTCATGTTTGAAACTGGGTCACGTGCCATAAAAAACCAGGTCAATAGGTCAAAATAATAGAAAAACCTTGTGGCTCTCTAGAGACCATATTTTTCAATGGATCTTTATGAAAAATTGGTCAGAATTTTTATTTTTGATATTTTTCTAGGTCAAGTTCAAAACTGGGTCACATGAGCTCAAAACTAGTTCACTATGTCAAATAATAGAAAAAAACGACGTCATTCTCAAAATGGGTCATGTGGGAAGGTGGCGATTTAGGACCAATGGTCCTTTGTTTTATTATTTATTTGCTTGCTACCCCGTATTTGATCTAAAGTAAGTATAATTTTATTTTGTTGTTTCAGTTCTCGTAAGAACATCCAGGGGCCTGTCTTAATTTGAGTGACAATCCCTTAGACCCGGGAAAGGTAAGTTTCAAGTAATGAATTGTATCAGAGGATTGATTGGATGTTTGCTTGTTTTAAATGTTCTTTTTTTGCTTCACCGAAATGTTGTGGAAGAGTACTGCACAAACTGCAGGGCATAAATTAAGATAAGCTTTGGTCCTATATCAAATAGGATAATTATGCACCCAGACTCCCTTTAAGAGGGGCGGGATATATTAATCAAATTGTTTGTCTATCCATCCACAGAAACCTCAACTTTGTAGGAGTGTGGGTTTGTGGTTGACGATACCCTGTTATTTTAGGATCAGTTGCTCAAAGGTCAAGGTTGCTGTGACCTTGAGCTGAAAATCGATTTTGATCAAAAATTTTAAAGAACCACAAACTTCATAGGATGATTGCCAGTGGTCAGTAGATGACTTTACTGGGCGGGGGTCAAAATAGTTTGGTTTTGTTTTAAACTTTCATTTCCAGTTCTCAAAGTTTTTGTCTACAATGATCATCCAAACCATGATCTCCCGATTTGAATTTGTGGCTTCTGAGCTAACCAGGCAGGTTGCATTTTCAAAAAATTGTCCCGCTGTGTGAAAACAAATAACGTTTACTTGTATTCAATGCAAAGTTTGCAGAATATACAGCAGTTGTTCTAGAAAAATCTGTTGCATGGCATCCAAAACTTAAGTGTATTTCGGATAGACATTTATTTGGGTATACCAAAATATGAGATTTCATTGTATTTCAAAATGTCAGTGCAGGCTAAAATGTTCAGTAAAATCTTTTAGGTGCCCCAATGCCAAGTGGTTAAGTTCACTGACTTCGAATCACTTGCCCTGACTGATGAGGATTTGAAACTTCGCTTGGGGTGTAGAATTTTCATGTGAGGAAAACTGTCTAGTGGCTTAAGGAAGGCTGGTGGTTCTTCCAAATGGAAGGACTTCTTGGGACTTCCTTCACCTTCAAAGTGGTAAAGATTCCCGCCGCATTTATTGTATTTGTTTGATGCTGCCCCCAAAAAAAACGAACAAAAGTCAAATTTTGTATAATAACAAAATCATCTGAAATTTTTGCGCTGAGATTGTGAAAATAAAAGCAAAATTTGATTACAGTTTCTTAAGCATAGAGGAAATAGAAGGAAGAAATACTTTAACTTGTATAAAGTTGTCATTGATCAGCTTGACCGATTTTTAAAATTTCCTTTTTTAATGATTATTGATCTTAAAATCTGAATCTTCTGTAAGTATATATACGAGCCGCAACATGAGAAAACAAGCATAGTGTATTTGCGACCAGCATGGATCCAGACCAGCCTGCGCATCCGCACAGTCTGATCAGGATCCCTGCTGTTCGCTTTCAAAGCCTATTGCAATTAAAGAAACCATTATTGAACCGTATGGATCCTGACAGGACTGCGTGGATGCGCAAGCTGGTCTGGATCCATGCTAGTTGCATTTCACTGGTGTGGCTCATTATTTCTGTATGTATTTATACGTAGATTTCATATCATTGTCAAAATCTGATCTTGTATTTATATCGGAAATAGAATAAAACAAATTAAAGAGATACCATTCATTGTTTGCTGGGAAGAGGCAACTCTGATTAATAATTGTTTATTTCTTGTGTTTTATTACTTAATTTGTTTATTTTTGTGTTTGCCCATTTTCATTAACTTTAGAGACAATTGTTATGAATTCTGATTGTTTTCTATACAAAACGCCAGACTTGCATGTGGGTCTGGCCCAAGTAAAAAAAGTTAGAGAAGAGACAATATTTACATTTTCCTGCAGTTTTATTATTCACCTTCTTTTTTTTGTTTGATTTGCTTTGTGAATTTGTATTCGTTTTTGGGCAATCAAAAGTATAAAGAATTACTCATGAATTCCCCCAAAATTCTA
>NW_026460814.1:0-2961 GCF_021730395.1 Mercenaria mercenaria | reverse complement strand
TTAAAATAGTTTCAAGTTTTCAAGTTTCAAGTTTCAAGTTTAATTAAATATATTTCACTTGGCTGTTTACATAAGTCCATTGTGGCAAACCTCTACATAATATAATTATGACGAACAGTTACATATAGCTAATTACTCTATACCTGTACGAAACGCACGGCTGGGCAAAACTTATTGAAACTTAACATTTATTTACTTATATGCTAAAGTAAAGAAACATAAAATAAGCTATGTGTCACATTTAATGAACTTCATTATAGCAGTATGTAAATACCATGGTTTGTATAAACGTAATATGACTCGAGACGCAAAACGGCCGCACTTACCTAAACAAAATGCAAGGTAATAACGGTCTAATAGATTACACTTTTTCTTCATGAAATAAAGGAGCCGCGTATATCAAATATATATCTATGCTATCTGAAAACAATAGGTATCATGCGTGACAAATTACGTCTGTAAACATTTCGGCAAAATGGTTTATTCAAAAGCTCTTAGATTTGAAAATGTAACTTTGCTGATTTTCTCAACCGACATTTTATCAATTTTTGACACTGAATTATAATTGCAGTTTTAAATCGTTAGCAGAGACGGCGTATGATTGTAGTAGTTCACATGTTCAGGATTATCACAAAGTAAGCAATCAGTTTGTAGGATATTGAAAAATTTGCAAAAATGTGCCATTTATAAAACTACAAAATGTAACTGGTGAATTTCTGTGTTCGTTAAATTAACTAATTATATGGATCAGTAAGCTATTATAATTATATATAAAAGAAATAATGCCTAAGGAACTTGTCCGCAAACTCCGGCTATTAACAACACAATTTCCTTTCCTCGAAGAGAGCACTATAAGCGAAGTTTACTGTATACGGTAATGTATATTTAAGTGGCAAACTAAGAACATAAATAAACTTACAGTTTCATCGAAAATATGAGAATAAACTGATATGATGCCTTCCATGTCAAATCCTTACGAATTGATGATATCAAATGATTTCTTTAATAATTGAAAAGACACAAGTTGCTGACCCAAAAATGAGACTGTAATCATCTCAATGTTTGCAATACGTGCATGGGTTTTTTCATGTAGTAAAAATGACATGTCCTTTATTTACAGGTGCGTAGCAAGTTGGACATTTAGTTATATACTAAACAGCAAAAGAAACTATCCAGATGTATAACTGGGGAATTTTTAACAAAAAAACTTAAATTTATAAATTTGACTTGTTTTCTTCATACCACATTACACTTGAAGAACTTCACGTGTTAAATTTAAAAAATCGATCAATCGTGAAGTCAGTTGTCCCACAATAGCCGTTTTGCACGCAATTCACGTGCTTGTGTAACTAACGATATTCTTTGTGAAATTTTATTGTCATTGGAAACATTGATGATCGACTCACTCGAAAAACAGCAAAAAGTTAAAAAAAAATATTGTTGGTTGCATTGCACAACTGAATCAAGTTCAGCGCTAGCGCGCAATTGGGATGTTACAATGCAACAGACGCTCAGAAGATATAGCAAGAATTTCGTGCAAAACTGCTTTATCAGTCTTAATTTTTTTTATTAAATGCATTTATGTTCTCTTGTAGAAATAAATGATGTTATTTTTTGGTGATATATATGCACTTATTGTCATGTGGAAAGAGATTACTTGTCGGCTATTATTCATCATTATTTGCATTCCGTTCTACGGTTTGTTTCGTTTATCTATTATCTACACACTTGGCGGCAAAAAATACGAGAAGTCCGTGCATGTATTGGCCACGCCCTTGAACCAGTTTGCTAGCTGAAATCGTCCGAACAACATCGATAGAAAAATTGCTGTATAAAAGTTACCTTGTTGTATGAATTTAAGCTGTTACGTTGGTTGGATGGAATTCTAGAGAAAGAATGGTTGCTGGGACACGAAAGGAAGATAAGTTTTATACAATTTTGTTATTGTCGTGCATAAATAAGCTTGATTTAGAACAATATTCAGCTTATAATAAACATTCATTCAAAATCTCCAGCTCTGCGCACATGTATGTTTGTTAATAGTTGGACAATTATCATGTCACAAAAGCTTAATTTAAGGTAATTTGAGATAATAGAAAGTACTGACAATGATGATAATATTGATAAATATATCAAAAATGTTCAGTTTTGTCAGCGTGATGTGGGGTGGTGACACGTATTGTAGATGATTATAACGATATGCAATGATATGTTTCTAGTATAATAATGTTATTATGATGGTGATGATGATGATGATGATGATGATGGTGGTGGTGGCATGATGGAGATTATGATATTATGACGATATGACAATAGTGTTGTTCATGATGATGATGTTTATGCTATTATGATAATATGGTGATATACAGTTTGTGTCTATATGATCATAATGATATGATGATGATGGTAAGGTGATGATTTGGTGACAATATGGCGTTGATAGCGATTAAATTACGATCATAAATATGATAATAATTATAATTAATGATGATGATAATGATATAACATGATGATGAAATGACGATACAACAATGCTGAGATGATAATGATTACCATGATGGTACGTTATGAGAATAACATGATATGATATTACACGATAATACGTTTTTGATTACGATGATGATAGGGTATAACGAATCTGTTATGATGATGGTGATGGCATGATAATGATGGCAATAATGATTGTGATATTACGAAATGATAATGATATGAAATCATGTTGGTACGTTATAGTACGTTAAGGACGATGGTGTTGTCGATGATGGTAAAGATGGCAATGGTGATAATATTCTGACGATGATAAGACAACAATGGCGATGATGATGATGTTGACAATTACTGATCTCAATAATTATGAAAATGTTCCATATTACTAATTCGTTTTAACATATTGTAATCATTAAGTATTTCAGCTTGCTAGTAATACTCCAACATTAGGGGGAAACATCAGGTAAAATGAAT
>NW_026460813.1:0-8834 GCF_021730395.1 Mercenaria mercenaria | reverse complement strand
CGACTTTAAATGAAGTATATTAAGAGTTTTAATAGGCGTGTTTGGTATCTACGTAAACAGTAGCTCTTAAACAATATGTAGATAAAAAATACACTTACTTTATGCGATATTAACGAAATAAACAACGAAAATCCAAGCCATCCGCGACAGCAAAAATTTGTGTTTTGATTTCTGAACGCCTAGTTTTTGACGACTTCCGGTCGGGCGTACAGAGAATCTATACACTGTGATTGCACTCTAAGTAGATCTATCATTGAAGGGTCAATGTGCACCGCGGTATGAATACATCTGCGGGTGACTCTAAATTATATTCTGGTACGTTTAACATGTGTAAATGTTGAGTTCTGCTCAACCCGGGCTATAGGACGGTAGCTTGCATTTCCACTACTGTCCATGAACAGGCTCAATCAAACCAAGCCTGCAACATTTTCGTTTATATCGTGTTGGGCGACCTGTGGTTTTCCACTTTTTCTATTTTGTCCTAAAGATAGTCTGTATAGGTCTGAGATTAAATACAGCTCGTTCGAATGCTCCGTCTTATTCAATTTAGAAATAATCATCATCATCATCATCATCATTTTCAGTGATCGACTCACTCTAGAAGAGTAAACAATAATATATGAATAATACGCAAACTATGTCCGATGGCTTCGGTCTGTTTAGTGCTCGTATCTATTCATTTAAACAAGGAAATGATAATAATTAATGAAAATTCAGTATAATAGATTTTTGACTGACTATATTTGATTAAATCAATATTTGTGTCAAATTATCACCTTTTACTCTTTATATACTTTATAAATGATATTGCTGAAAAAATATATTTTATACTTAAATGAAACAGATTGAGCTTTTGTCTATGTATGTGATCTTTTTAGGTGATGATATAGTATTATTCACTACTGATCCTAATATGGTCACATATAGATTCTATACATCGTTATACTGTAAAATTGGGCTTAAACTAATTTCATAATGTTTGAAAAAAGGAACATGACGTTTATCCTTACATTATATGGCCCGATTATGAAAAAAACTATTGATATTTTTTGTATATCTAGGAATTAAATTCACCTTTTCTGGCAGTATAGTAAATCATAGCTGTTTAAGCACTGCGTGATCAAGTTCTAACAGCTTATAATAATGTCTGTAATGTTTTTGATAATGTTGGTCTTAAGAACAGAACAGAACAGAACAGAACAGAACAGAACAGAACAAAAGTTTATTCAGTAATTTGTACATATAGTACCTCATTACATAATATACATTGACATATAAGATATGATCATGTGACAAAGTTGTTGAAAATTTAAACTTTAAATGGATCGTAACAAGCCGTAACGGGCTGGTCTTTTTACCCCAAGACACCCCAGAACACCCCAAAACACAGCAACCACCATGACACCCAGCATCAAAATAATCACTTATTTGATACTGTAAGTGGTAACTATATAACATGCTAACTCAAGGGGAACAACCCAAAACCGCTTAACTGTAAATAAAGATGTAGCAGTTATTTCCCTTTCAATTGGTGCATTTTGACAGACAAACAAACCTAAAAATGTAAACTGGGAGGTCCCGGGGCAAAAAGACCCGCGAATTGTAACAGTCTTAAAAATAAAGATGATGATGTTGCAAAGGGAACACCAAAACGTTACAATAACAACATCAGTGATTGTCATTCGATATTGATATGGTAACATAACTGTCTGAAAAAATGAACTGTGTATAATTCACTATGACAAAAAATAACTAGCTGTAAGTACTGCTGGCATTAATGTTTCCACGCAGGTATAATTGTCAATGCTTTATGCAATGTGGGATGAGCACAATTAATAATTTCGTATACACATGAAACAATCATGTATCAACACTACAAATAGAGCTGCTTTTAAGAAAAGGGAATGCCTCCCACAACTGCCTAATCATCTAAATTGCAAGTCAACCTTTATATACAGATTACTAACAACAATTCAAAGGCCCAAACTCCGCTTTGGCTCATTATCGAACTTGTCCGAGGTCTTACGGGCACACACATTTTATACAAATTTGGCGAAGATCGTGATGGAAAAGTTCAACTTGGAGTGGGGCCAATAGCAAAAGAGCTGATTTTTTCGGTAATTCACGGCCGTAACTCCAAAATGCCTGAACCGATTTGGCTGGGTATCCAACTTGGCCCTTTATGGTCAAACACATTTTGTTCAAGTTTGGTGAAGATCGGATAAAAATGTTTGACTTAAATTGCGGATAAGAGCAACAAGGCCGATTTTTCGGTAAATCAATGGCCGTTACTCCAAAGTAACTCCAATATGCCTGGACCGATTTAGCTAGTTATCGAACTTGGCCGAGGTCTTATGGTCAAACATATTTTTTCAAGTTTAGTGAAGATCGACTGACTTAAAGTGCGGACAATATTTGTGACAGACAGATACACACACACACAGGCCGGAGTAAATCAATATGTCTTCCACACCACTGTGTGATGGGAGACATAATGAGCATGTTGCCTTATTATCTAAGTAACATAGTATTCCTTTTATCGCTTGCCAATCTGATATATCTACATAACCCTAACTGAACAGATTTTTTAGTACATTGCAATAGTTCGACAAATTTATGCATATTTGGTCTTTCATAGTAGTACTTTTGTATACATTTGCTACGATATTCATTATAAAAGTTACATTTCAAAATAAAATGAAACTCGTCCTCAATATCGTGGACATTACAGAGTTGACAAATTCTTTGGTTTCTCTCCAATCTATCTCTACCATATCTTCCAGTTTCTATGCGCAAACTATGTGCAGATACCCTAATACGGTTAAATATTGTCAAGTTCTTTTACAAACAATTGTTTCTTGATAACTTTCCATACCAAATACAGGTTTAATATACATATACAGAGTATTTAATACATTGTTGTTTGCAATATCAGAAACCAATTTTGCTTAAAACAATCTATAGCCCTTTCTTTAGATGTTAGTAAAAACACATTTGACTGATAAGCAAGTGGGTTATTCCATATATCCTTTCGGCTACCATAGCAGACTAATACGTACCATAAAAACGGGGGTCGCTATTACCGCTATCATACACCGACTGACTACCGTAGACGCCTAAAACGTACCATAAAAACGAGGGTCCAGATTACCGACATCGTACAGCGTAGGACTACCGGAATTTTTTAATTTTTCTTTGAATCTGTGGGAAATTTGAATGTTTTTTATTTATTGCAGAATTTGATCTGAAGTGTAAACTTTCATTTATATTATTAACAAAACGGTATAGAATCAGTTAAACTAATAAGTTAAATCTTTCATATGACATACTAAATAATATTACGCAACAAATTACAGGTCTCCATAAAATTTAAAAACAAAACCAAACGTCTCTTGCGCAATAATGTTCTAAAATCATTGTTATCGCAATTTGTAATTAAGAAAATCCTTTTCAGACAATTAAGGGATCATTACTCTCCAAAAATACCCATTAGTTTTGATGGTTGCACGCCGCGGTAATTACCGAACTCAGTTTTTAAAACTTAATTAATTACTCATTTCTACGCTACGGTATTTAAAGCTATTTTACTACGTCTGCATTATGCGGCTCCGGCATTCTAGAAGTCTGAAAACCACGGGTCTGCCACTGATGCGTTTTGTAGACTTTTCACCAGTTACTTTCACTGTGGCACTACGGTAGTTCTGAACTATTTTCCATGATATACAAAATTTCACTGTGGTAATCAGAAATAGTGTACATTTACACACTTCGGCAGTAATATTTTAAATTGGTATTGCACATGGAACATACATATATACACTGTGGTAATTCTCTACAGAACGTTTCATTGTTTTTACGCCGCAACGGTAATACCTTTGCACACATCGCTCTTCCAATTGCATACAAGACTGTGTAAATTTATCCACTATGGAAGTATTGTATTTTTCAAATTTAAAACTCGAACTTTATTTAAGGATGCATTAATTTATCCCAAGTACACAATGGTAATTTTGACTTTGATCTCCATGCATTATGCATTATAATGCATGGATACTCTGGAATGCTTTATAAATGGTACAGTATTCAGTATTTCACATGTGCCTTTAATTTATAGTCCGGGTCCGTAATGTAGAAGATACATCGTGCAATTGTAATCTCTGAATCCTCGCACTGACAGAGGTCGCAGTTCGGGCTGTGCTACCGGCTAGGATTTTTATGTCAGAAAGTAGGCAGCTGCTTACGGAATTTGGCGTCTAGTACTGTCTTTCCTAGGAACGATGGTTAGTTGAACTGCTGCCTGATATAACTCGAATAATGTTGAAAATGGCCATAAATTCAAACAAAAAAAAGACTCTAAATGATTTGTTTTCAAAACCGTAATTGATACCTTAATTGGGACTTTAAAGAAAAGTATCAACGGAATACAGCTCGCAACTGGGATACGCTCTAAGTTAGATATAATGCTATTAATAAATTCAGTTATTTTAAAATCTGTTTTAAAGTCAGTAAGGCATAACAAACTAAGAAAAAGACACTTTTAACTATACTATTATTAGTTTTACCACGGAGTGTCATTCGATATTTTTGAGTTTTGTTTTGGCACTTGTATCTGTTAAATGAACCTTAATAACGTATAGTTGACGCGTTTACATAGTCCGATCCGCTGACATAACTGGTAGGTGACTAAAAGTAAAATGCAACAAAACATTTTTATAACAAAAAATAATAAGATAAAATGATAAAATTAACAACTGAATGAAAACACTACAGTACAGGCAATTTCCTATGAACGGGTATGAGTAAGAAGAATCATATATCAAATGCTACACAACCTGAACAACGTATTTTGGACTAAATTTCATGATAGACAGTCTACCTATAGTCCGATCCGGAGAAACGGGTAGGAGATAAAAAGTAAAAAACATTAAAAGCAAACAAAAACATTTGACAGAAAATTGAAAAAAAATATATTTGAACGAAAGCAAGTTGTAAAAGCTATAACAGATGAGGATCATTCATTAATTACAAATCATCGCAAAAGGTAACATAGAGCATATGTAATGTTACACAAAAAGTTCACTGAAAGTCATGAAATAATTCCTGTTTTTGTTGAATTTGTACTGTAGTCCGTTTAAACTGAGTAAGAATGAAATAATTTTGTCAACAACTTACGACAATAATCGTTAATCAATACAGATAAACATGTATTTTTTTAATAGCCGTCTAAAGGCAAGGGGGTCGGGGATAGGGTAATTAGCATTGTTAATGACGCATAGAAAGATAAAATGTCCGAAATTCACAGTGATAAACATGTCATCGTAGAACTTTTAATAAGATATATGTAGTTATCGTGTCTAAATTTAATATGCCCGGTTGTATGATTATTATTTCTATACCAATGTATCAAAATTCACAAGAAGCCAAACTTATGAAACATGTTTTTCTTGAATTTCAAAACTTTAACTCTAAACACCTTTTCCCTTGAGACAGCTCATATTAGAAAAGTATATTGCATGTGAAAATAAATTATCAAAAGATGAATCAATCAAACTTTCTCATTCGTACTAAAAACATAACGTACATATGCACACGACACATAGTAAAATGTGTACACCATGTAATTTTGTCACTAATCTTAGACACTGTCTGTTTCTTTCTCCAGTTGTGCTTAGTGTCCGCTAGTCAGACAGTCATTTCTTCTTCGTCGATTTCCAAGATAATTTTGTTGACATTTTACGGGGTGTTTCTATTTTGATATGTACCTTCCTGGGTGATTTTTTGCAACCGTTATGTAGCTAAATTGAAGGAAGGATTTCTTATTAAAATGTAGTAATAATGAGCAATAATAAAACGTATCAAATTATAACATTTAGTGATTTGCAACGGTTATATATACTAAAATCGATTTCTGGAGTTTCCAATTTTGCTTTTGTTGCCATAAGTTTTACGGACGTTTTCAGATTGGATGTCTGTATGGACTTGTCCTTTAGTTAGCCATCCCAGTTCTGGAACGCATGATACGAAAGAAAGCATCCTCTGAAAGTATTATTTAAAAGATCACGGGATTAACCCTGAAAAAAGATGACAAATATTTTTATGTAAGCAATACATTTTGATTTCAACTACAATATTGCACAACTTCTCTGGAACTGGCTTTGTACTTAACGGCTAGGTTTCTCGAAACATTTTATCCTGTACTAAGAAGATTAATCTGTTAAGAGCAGTCGAATATATAATGCAATAACAGACCTTTCCTCTTCTGACATGCTTAAATATTTCAAGAAATTTGACCCAGAGCGGTAATTCGAGTACATTTTTGGATTTGAGCGACTTGTTGACTCAGACCCAATTTATATACCTGAAGTAAAAGAAAGTACGTTCACGTAACATAGCAATGACTCAATAATACCATGAAATCTTTAAAACTATTCATTAGATCAATATAACTGTCTTTACACTGCTTACAACCAAATGATGACATTGGTGTTTTGAGACCCCGGCAGTCTTTAGTTTCTTCATACTGTAAAACTGACAAGCATTTGTTCGCCCTGACATTGAGATAATTTCATGTGAGTCTGCAAACTCTCGGTCAATGGTATCAACTACCTGCGTTTGTTGGGTTTTCTAATTCCTGAACGGTAACCTTCCATACTTAGCTACCATGTTTCCATCTTTGATTTGACGTGTCATATGCTGTCCTTTGTTCATGTACTAACCGAAACCAGGAATTATAATGTATACATGTATTTACATAATTCCTGCCGAAACATCCTTCTGTCGGACTAATTTCTGTGGTTACAAATCATAGTCAAGAATTTTCGCCCTATATTAAAAGACCTACAAAGATGGTTGAGCTGGCAAGGAACGCCTGTGCCAAAGAGATGTGTCTAGAAGCACTTTACGGTTCAACCAGATTTTCAACAACCTTCCTCGTTAGTTCTACTTCTTTTTTTTTCTTCTAATATAAACTTTAAACTTCCAAAGATATGCAGAAACTGCATCTGCTAAAACGAATATTTTAAAGCCTCTTTTTAATGCATACTATTAACTAAATATTTATCTATTTATCTTTTTATACTGCATCACTCCTCTTCACGGCTGTACAAGAATTTTAGAAGTAGAATGGACAGGAGAATAAAAGTAATACATGATGTGTATTGCAAGCATGAATAAGTTGATAGTTTTACAAGAAGGATTTACAGACCAAAGCAGTTTAAGAAAGAGGTCCATCATGTTAATGCAATGTGTGCAAGTTTGGTTACACCCTGTCTAAACTTGTTCAGGGTTGGGGCTTGCACAAGTTGTTCTGGAAGGGAATTCCAAAGCACTATGGTGACTGGAAAAAAGAGCACTTATATTAATTACAGGAGTGAGGATCTAGGTATAGGAGTGGGGATGCATATGTCTTGTTAGACGGGACTGGGAGGGGGAGGGGCTGACATAGGGAGGAAGTGGTACAGCAACCAAACCACTCTGCAAATAATAACCGCAATAGACGTTTGTAGAAGAACAAAATTCAATGTAGTACCGCAGTGTAGCTTTACTCGTCCTGTTACTAAAACTATAGTAGACTTTTGTGAGAAACTTGAATTTTAAGGCAGTGCCATAGTGTAGTTATACATATAAATGAAATTAAGTGCACTTCCACAGTGCTGAGAAAGTTACCCTGCGAAAGGATTATACTAGTAATCAAAACGTATCCTGTAGGCATTATTTATTCCCCCGATTACCACAGTAGTTTAATGCAGGGCATGCGAAACCAAAGAGAGTGCCGCAGCGTATTAATACATATTCACACAAAATAGCATGTACTGCCACAGTGATGCAGTGGCCGTTTAAATATGTGACTTATAATAAATAGCATTAACTGTTTGTTTTATCTGCATATAAATACCATAGTAGACTATTGCAGGAAACAAGAAACTATAAGTTGTGCCACAGTGTAGTTTTACCAATAACCACACAATGTACTTAACTACCATAGTGTAGCAACCGTTTTACATAAAAATTACCGCAGCATAAAAATGTAGTATATTTTTGTTAATTCCTTCTATTTTCAATTGCGAAAATATACAATTTTTACCCAAATACTGCATTATACGCTATGGAAATGAGCACCCCCATTTTTCTGGTACGTATTAGTCGTCTGCGGTAGCCCGCCTGCAAAACAGTAGCGGTAATGGAGAACCCCAAAAATATAGTCTGCATTTGGCGTCTCAGGTAGTGCGTCGGTGTACGATAGCGGTAGTCGAAAGGATATCTGAAAAAACATATTCTTCAAGCAAACATTTTACTTTGGAAACCCAATTTTTAACACCTTTCTTACATTCATTTAAAGCATTGTCATACACTACATTTAGTAAAATATTGTTTGTATGCAATCATTTAAACCAGTACTTGATTATTTGAACATATCTATTTATGTATAAAGGGTATCTTCCCAATTCGCCATAAACTGCCGCATTACTGGCACTAAGTTTAACACCCCAAAATAGATTTACAGAATTTTAAGTGGATCCTTCTAGATCCTTACTTTTGGAAATCCCCAAACTGGACAAGCATAATTTAAAATAGACCCAACAAATGATTAGATTAGAACCAAGTTATCTTTGTTTGATTCAAGTTCAACATACGACGTGAAGTATGAGTATCTAAAATTGTAAATTTATAATTATAAAGAGGTAAATAAACATTACACATTCGTTTTTAACTAAATATTAAGTGTAACAAAGTATTGAACCCCTAATTATGCTGTTTAAAATTGCGAAATTGGCCGCGTACGTTGTTATCTATTTGTAAGCTAAGTTCTGATTAAAAGTGAAGAAAAAAAACGA
>NW_026460812.1:0-2639 GCF_021730395.1 Mercenaria mercenaria | reverse complement strand
CCTTCTTTTTCTTCCAAGGCCCCAAACAAATGCTTCGATATATTCCGTTCAACTCGTATTTGAAAGCAGACGACATTTTCTAACTGTACATAGTCCATGGAACACCAAATAAACAAACAATCGAACATAAAAAATATTTGAACACCTCTAAATTATGTGCTCAACCCGGTCTAGAGGACGGGGGCGGCCGTAAAACATCTTCCGACATTCAATCAGAGCGTTATGTTTCGATCTCTTCAATCGTTCAGTACGGCATTTATGTTGTGTTTAATAGTGTAATTTTTCAGCTTGTGTGGTTCCAATACTCCCTTTAAATGGCTTGGGTATTGCCTTTTGGCAGTTTTCTGTGATATGCAGGCTCCATTTCCTCGGATCCCCTCTTTAAATTCCAGTTTGTTAGTTCTGTCCATTGTGTTCTCGTTTAGGGCAACACCATTATTTTAACTGGGGTTTTCATGGAATGCATTGCCACAGTGTATAGACTCTCTGTACGCCCAAACGGAAGTCGCCAATAACTAGGCGTTCACTTTCGTTTTTCAAATTTTTGGAAGCTGTCGGTAGTGTGTATTTTCATGTTTTTCTGTGGCTATTTGAAATAAATATTCTTGTTGTATATATTTTTCAATGTATGATAAATGTCTCTACAACAAACTGCCGTTTAACAGACATTAACACATGAAATTAAAACGTATTTCATTCAAAACCTAGAAGGTCGAAGCAAAAGACGATGTATTCAGGCTAAAATGCCCATTATTAGGAACTGCGAGTGAAATACGTGTCAGAACCGCTTCTGAATGTTAAATATAAAATTCATGCAAATGAGTTTATACCTACAAATATGAATTTACAATCCTGAATAGTTTAAATATTGTTAAATTCAACATGCATATGAATATACACTGAACGCCTAGTCGCAAATCTTATAAGAAAAACTGTACCACTATTCGCCAAAACACTGTACCCTATTCAATAACGAAATGACGAAGTGTTTGGGCTTGTATGCTCTATACACTGTACTTACCTGAATTTATAAATATAAGTTTTGTATTGTATTTTACTTGTGACAGTGAAACAGTATTTACTAGTCCTGTTTCACCAACGATGTCCTTGTCTTGGACAGGAAATAGAATCTGTATACGAGTTTCCGTTAAACATACGAGAAAAATATGTATTTATTCCGCTCAGCTTGACAGGACACTGTTTTTGTTTTTTTCTTTGTATTTTAGCTCGATAATTCGGGGAATAGCGGTGCTTTTCTACTAGCCCCGGCTTTGGTTAAAGTTAAGTTTTTTGGCAGCCTTTTTTTCTGTCACATCTTTTTTTAACTGTTGCTTATACCTTACTGTAATTCACATAAACATTGTGCAAACAAAGCCTTTTCAGCTCGACTATTCGAAGAATAGTCAGCTATTCTACTCACCCTGGCGTCGGCGTCGGCGTCGGCGTCACACCTTGGTTAAGTTTTGCATGCAAGTACATACAGCTATCATTTCAAGGCATATAGCTTTGAAACTTATTTTTTTTTCTTTTTCTAGATCAATTACCAACCTCACTGGTCAAGTCCCATAACTCTGGCGTGTATTTGGGCAAATTATGCCCCCTTTAGGACTTAGAAAATTCTGGTTAAAGTTTTACATGCAAGTTACTATCTCCAAACTAATACAGTTATTGAATTGAAATTTCACAAGTGCCTTTGGGGTTATAAAACTGGTTGATAGCAGCAAGTCCCATAACATGTTGGTCAAATTATATCCGCTCTAATATAGGAGCCAGGTCATTTCCGCTTGTTCTGTAGCGATTACTGAAATAATTTTTAATGCAAACGAAAAAGAACTGGATACTAGCTTTCGATCTGCTTGATTTTGACTGATATCAGCGGTTATTTGGAGCCGGATATTAAAATAAACAGAAATTACAAATAGCCGCGCCGACGCAGCTGTTTCTTTCTCTGTGAATTATGATAAAGTCCACGTCATAAAGTCCGAACAAGTCTCTGAGATGCCGGAAATGGATCAAGCACTGAGTTGGGCCACTTAACGATTATATGAATGATGCGTTAGTGTAAAGAATCTAGTCATTATTACAAAAAATAATTTCAAACACAATGCAGGTTAGAGGTTATTAGTACGCATTTACTGCGACTGAGCCGTACTAGACTAATTAATTTGATAATTACTTACTAATAAACACTAACCTTTACGAAAAGTGGATTCGAAACTGCAGTAATAACATATAAACTGGTCAGTGACTGTTACGAAAACGAAAGAAATTATAACTATTACCTTTTAAATGTCAGTTGTAATAAAACAAAGTCAAATTAATGGAAATATATAATGAAAAGAAGTTTGAATAGGCGTTCAGTTTTTCGACTAAGCGTTCAGTCCGGATTTTAGAATAGCGATTAGTGGGCCAGTAATGTATCGACTAGTGGGACAGTGTAATCGGCATATATGTCTCAGAAAAACACATTTTCCTGGAATTGCATTCGTTACCATAGAGCCATGCTAGTATTTATTAATGCGTAAGATATTTATCTACGAAGTAGCAAAGGTTTCAATTCTTTGCAAAAGCTCAATATACATGTATTTCAAAGATTGATAGTTTTTATTACAAAATCGAACAAATACCCACACCTGATT
>NW_026460811.1:0-11448 GCF_021730395.1 Mercenaria mercenaria | reverse complement strand
GATTGGGTCACAAATGTGGCCCACTGAGTGTTCAAGGCAAATTTTGACGGACTACACACGACTGACGCCGGACAATGGCTGGCCACAATAGCTCACCTTGAGCGCTTTATGCTCTGGTGAGCTAATAAATTTTAGTAAGTTCAAGTTCAATCCTGCAAAGCTATATTCATAATACTGTTCACCTTAATTAATGATAATTCACAGCAAACTTAAATGGCAACTACATAAAGTAAACCTGTTACTGATATGTCACATAAAATTAAAACCTGTGTTAATGACAAATCCCTGGGTGAGCCATGTTACTACACTGGTATGTCACATCCATAAATGCAGAATTTTGTCCAATATTTCCCACTTTAATCCTATTCTATAAATCTTAATTCTAGTAAATTCAGATCAATCATTTCTGCAAAGCTATATACATAACATTAATTAATGATAAAATTCCATGGCAATTAAACTAATGGCCATTACATAAGGAAAGTGTTACTGATATGTCTCATAAATTTTAAACCTGTGTTTATGACAAATCCTATTGCCCTAAGTAAAGAAAATTGTTACTACACTGTCTGTCCATAAATGCAGAATTTTGTCCAATATTTCACACTTGTAACTTCTATAAATCTTAATTCCAGTAAATCCAAATCAATCAGTCCTGCAAGGCTTTATACATAACATTAATTAACGATAAAATTTCATGGCAAAATAATGGCCATTACATAAAGAAAATGTTACTGATATGTCTCATAAAATTAAAAATTATGTTAATGACAAATCCTATAGCCATAAGTAAAGAAAATTGTTATTACACTGGTATGTCACATCCATAAAATGCAGAATTTTGTCCAATATTTCACACTGTCTTGTAACTCTCTTTAATCCAATTCTATAAATCTTAATTCTAGTAAATTCAGAACAATCATATACATAACATAAATTAACGATAAAATTCCATAGCAAACTAATGGCCATTATGTAAAGAAAAACATATCACTGATATGTCTCATAAAATTAAAACCTGTGTTAAAGTACAAATCCCAGCCAAAAGTAAAGAAAATTCTGTTATTTCACTCATATGTCACCAAGTTTTTCCTTAAACAAACTGACTGACCACAGGATGTCTCAGACATTATTCATTAAGCAATGTGATAGTCTGTGGAAGTCCATTAAACAAAAGTATTCCCTGTTGAATAGATGTGTCTATCAGCTACAGTTAGCAGTCAACATTACTGGAGGTGTCTATAAAGAGATACATTTTCTTTCTTTCTGTTTGTCCATCTTGCATTTTTCTTTTTTCACTTTTATTTGTCTGGTGGCGATTTTCTAGGTTTTAATGGCAGAGGAAAAACCCCATGTTGGCATCTCAGAAAGACGTTAAGTGAAAGACAGTACGAAAATTGGAAAAAGCTGTGCATTTTGTTTCACACATTTCTAACATTTCTCACTGAAACTGTATCCACACATATTGCAATCCGATATTGTCAAATATATTTTGAACGAAGATATTTAAGAAACTGTATTTTCGTCAGTTTGCAATCGTCTATAATAAAAGGTTGAACCCTTTATACTTTATCACTGAAGCAGGAAAATATTACCCAAAATGTTAAAATATCAAAAGAGTTTAAAGTTCAAAAGGGGACATAATTTGACCAAAATGCAAATCAGAGTTATGGGTCTTGATGCTATCAACTAGTTTTATAACCCCGAAGACACATGTGAAGTTTAAGCTTAATATCTGTATTTGTTCTGCAGACAGTAACTTGCACGCAAAACTTTAACCAGAATTTTCTAAGTCCAAAAGGGGGCATAATTTGGCCAAAATGCAGGTCAGAGTTATGGGCCTTGATATTATAATTAACTAGTTTTATAACCCCGAAGACACATCGTGGGCTCAGCGCGAAACTATTGTAAGTGACATTCTGGCCTAAAATGATCTTTTTGCAGATTTATAGATCTTTTTATATCCCCCAATATGTGAAAAAATATTGGAGTTCAGTTCCAACAAAAAAAGGAGAAAAATGATATTTGTCATTTTATTGTATGTGCAATTTGTTTATACTTTCAGTGCGAAACTATTGTAAGTGTACTAGTGCACTTACAATAGTTTCGCACAAAGATTTTTAAATTTTACATTGGTTCAAAAGTATTGTAACTGTATCCATATAATAATTAATGTACTTTTGTCATTCATTTCAAGGTCTGTTATATAGTACACTGGTATAGAAATAGCTTCTTCATCTGACAAGAGAGAAAAAAGGAAAAAGTGTAGTTACAATAGTTTCGCGCTGGAAAAAAATCTAGTTAAGTCAGTTACAATACCTAGCAAAATTCATTTTGCTTTAAAATGTCATGTTTTCAGAGGTTCCATTTGTATCATTGTTGGTATTTTTGGTTTGAAGATTGCATATTGTGTGTCGGGACTGACTGTTAGGGGGTTGGAATTTTTTAGAGAGAAAAAAAATTGGTTTTGGATTTGCTGGAAAAAAAAAAATTCTGGCTTCAGCATGAAGAAAAAAAAAACTGACTTCAAAGGAACTGAACTTTTTTATTTATTTATTTGCTATAATATTCTTTATACAATTAGCAATCTTCTGAGAACTGTAGCACATAGACAGGCCCTTTTTAAAAAAGAATTACAAGCTGACCTATAAATCACAGAAACACCAAGAAAAGAAGGCGCCAGGTATAGATCTTCCAGGGGAGATTTTTTGTCTTACAGGTCAACACTATCTCTTCTAAACTGACAGCTAAAATGTGGGTATGAACACATAAGTTATAAGGTTTGTTTAGGTTTCTATAAATGCAAAAAATATCCTTGAAAATGCTACAAGAATGTCAAGGATAGGTCCACTGGAGTTGGCTACATAAAACATGAAAATGCCAATTTAACTAGGAATAAAATGAGGATTTTTTTTTCTTTTTGCCATTATACGTCAACAGTCTGGAAGTGCTGTTTGATTACCTATTTAGTACTATTATACCTACCTTTCCTTCTTATTTATAAGAATATACAGATAATTTTATCTTAAAAGCTCACTAGAATTCTGCATTTAACTTTTGAAACAAACACCAATGATACTACACAAAAGTATATTTTTTTCAAGGATAATTGGACAATTGGACATAATTCACCTAAAGTAACATACTGCCATAATTAGAATTCAGGATTTGGCATGCACAAATTTCAAAATTTTCTGTCTGGGTGAGAACCCAATACAACCATCATACATATAAAGGTTGCAACACTTTTAAAAAGTGAGATGACAATTTTATAGAAAATAGTTCTCAAAAAGATACTATTAGACTAAACAAGAGCACTGCCTATGGGTGCCATCGCTTGTATGCAAGTGCTGGACAATATTTAAGAAAAGAGTTTTGTTCAAATTTTCTAAGTACAAAAAGGGCCATAATTCTGATAAAATCTAAGTTAGAGTTATGGTTCTTGAATACCTACATTGTCCTCTTAAGTTTCAAAGCTGTACCGCTTATAGTTTTTAGAAAAGTTGACCTAAACAAAAAAGCTAAACCAATAAACTCAAATTTTCTGAGTACAAAAAGGGCCATAATTCTAACAAAATGCATATCACAGTTATGGGTCTTGGCCTACATAGTCCCCTAATGATGATAAACAGTTGTGTAAAGTTTCAAAGCTTTAACCAATAAACTCAAATTTTATAAGCACAGAAAAGACAATATTTCTATCAAAATGCATACATGTATCAGAGTTATTGGTCTTGGCCTACATAGTCTCCTAATGATGATAAACAAGTATGCAAAGTATCAAAGATGTAGCTTTTATAGTTTCTGAGAAAAGGTGGACATAACCAAAATTTTATCCAAGAAACTAAAATTTTCTTAGTACAAAAAAGACCATAATTCCAACAAAAAAATGCATACCAGATTTATTTCTTTGCCTGCATAGTCATCTAATGATGGTATAAAAGTGTGCAAAGTTTCAAAGCTGTAGCTTTTACAATGTTTTAGAAAATGTGAACCTAAACAAAATTTAAACCAACGCCGACGCCGACACAGACACCGACGATCAAGTGACGACAGTATCTTGTAGATTTTTTTTTAAAGTCAGACAAACTAAAAAACTGAAATAAAAATACTTATGATTTTTTTAACTCTTTATGATAGAAAAAATCAATTAAAATAGAACTAGTCTTCTGGTAAAAAAGTGCAAAATTATTGATGACAGAAATAATTTTCTGTTAAAACTGCAGGACTTTGGGTTTAAATACCAAAGTTTTGCAGGCTGGGGCCTCCTTCCACGATCTCCCCACCCTGGCACCCCTACCCCAACTTTGATAAAAATGATACACACTAGTATACTTATTAGAAACTTATTTTTAATTTATCTAGATCAATAACCAACTTCACTGGGTCAAGTCCCATAAATCTGACATGTATTTTGGGCAAATTATGCCCCCTTTTTGACTTAGAAAATCCTAGTTAAAGTTTTGCGTGCAAGTACATACAGCTATTACTTAAAGGCATATATATTTGAAACTTAGTTTTAATTTTTCTAGATCAATTACCAACTTCACTGGGTCAAGTCCCATAACTCTGACATGTAATTTGGGCAAATTATGCCTCCTTTAAGACCTTAGAAAATTCTGGTTAAAGTTTTGCATGCAAGTTCCTATCTGCAGAACAAATGCAGATATCAAATTGAAACTTCACAGTCATGTGCCTTTGGGGTTATAAAACTAGTTGATTGCATCAAGTCCCGTAAGTCTGACATGCATTTTGGTCAAATTATGTCCCCTTTTGAATATAAAACTTCTGGTTAAAGTTTTGCATGCAAGTTACTATCTCCAAAACTAATGCAGATACGGGATTGAAATTCTATAGATATTTTAACATTTAGGGTAACATTTTCCTGCTTCTGGGACAATAATTTAAATAGTCGAGTATTGGCTGTCTTACGGACAGCTCTTGTTTTACACTACCAACAAGACTGCTTGTACCTTGAATAAATTCTAAAATGATTTTGACCTTTGTTTAACCTAAAAGCAATCATTAAAAAATATAGGCTAAAACAGGTACAGGTAGCTATTAGCAGAATGACCTATTAAGTACAAAGGCCTGGGCGTGATAATTCCAAACTAGAATATTATTAATTTCTCCAAATATATATCACAGTGCTCCAGAGCTACTTGTACAGTTCAAATATTTCCCCTGATACTTTCCATATTAATAGAGATCCAAGAGAGGGAGGGGAGTGCATAGCCTGGGAATCCAGTCTGACAATTTTTAACAATTTTTTATGCCCCCCCGGCATCTACTGATGCGGGAGGCATATAGTGATTGTCCTGTCCGTCCGTTAATCCGTACGAGGTTAACCAAATGGGACCGTTTCGTCTAGCATCAATACCCTTATCTAGAATGACTTGATAGTTATGGAGATGTAACTTGTGACCATTCCTCATCTTCAGACATCACCTGACCTCAGTTTGACCTTGACCTCATTTTGGACTTAGGTTGCTTTATAAGGGCTATCTCTTGGTTAACCAAGTGGGACCGTTTCATCTAACATCAATACTGCTTACAAGAATGAATTGATACTAATACAGATGTAAACTGTGACCATTCCTCATCTTCAAACATCACCTGACCTCAGTTTGACCTTGACCCTGACCTCAATTTGGTGCAAAATCTATCGACAAGGATGCCACCGGGGGGCATCAAGCCTTTATTGAACACAGCTCCTTGTTTCTACCTGCAAATTGACAGCCTGGGGAAGCCTGTTTTTTTTCACCGCAGCACCACCTATATTACACTCGAGATATGCTGGTGTATGATAAAGAACGATAACTTCTGAAAGCAATAATCCAAAAATAGAAACAGAATTCTCACGGAAGAGACAGATCGGAATCATGTACTTAGGAAGGTTTCGGAACATTTCCAGGTCATAGACATACACCAGTTTGTACCTACCACAGTTTTTCCAGCAAGTTGTAATGACTATTAAATATGTCAGAATAAACTTAAATGTGCGTCATTATAGCTATCAAATTGAAAGATGTTATGTTAATGCAGACCTAATTATCTATGAAAATTGCCTAATTTTTGGCAGCATTGCCTCGTTTTCATTTCAAACAAGCACAAATATGATCAGTTGTTAATTAGGTTATTTACAGAAAATGGATAATCAGTAGTGACATGGAAACTCCTTCAGATTTCCCCAGGCATTGATAATATCAGAAACACGATGAATGCCAATTAACACCGATTAGCGCAAATTAATCGGGATCTTTAATGCATAGATATTAGGTATGATTTATTCTGACAAAGCAAAATATTATCAACGGCTTCCCAGGCTTTGGAGTGTAGTATTAAAGTACCACAACTCGACCACATTTTTCTTTAACACAACCTCCGTGTCTGTAAAGCCCCTTTTGTTACTGTAATTTCATGGAACATCTGTCAGTGTTACCGATCACCTTGTTTAACCATTTTGCGTATAGAAGTATAAGAATTAAATAATTATAAAAATCAAAGGGATTTGTATTTTAAGCTATTTCATGTGTACCTTCTAAAGCAAATTACTCAATACAGAACAGAATGTATTTCTTTATCGTGTGTGTGTTGTTGGTTTTTTTTTTGTTTTTTTTTTTAATAACAAAAACTATTTTGAACAAAAAACCTCTGGTTTACTCTAGAAAAAAATATTTTGACCTTCAAGTTCTGAAAAAAAAATTCTGACTTTAATAGAAAGCGAAGAAAATAAAATTTTGACTCAGAGTAAAATCTCAGCCCCCACCCCCACAAAAGTTCAAATGGTTAGTCTCTTAAATGACTTTTTTGGCAGATAAACTGAACAATTTTGAATTTGACACAAGTAAACAAAAGGTCCATTGGAATGGACTTCATTTGTTGAAATTTCATCAAATAATAAAGACCATAAGTTTAAAGGGTCTGTCCACAATGTCAGTTTGCTAAGCCGTTCTCCATGTACTTCAGATGTACCCAGTGCTTAACCAGTTGAGAAATGACACAGACAGACCGACCGATATCTGCAAAACAATATACCCCTTCTTCTTCAAAGGGGGGCATTAAAATCTAATGCTCTGCAATTTATTTCAAATTTTATAAGGAATACTCAAAATCATGATGTTTGCTTATACACATTTTTATACCCCCACAAACAAAGTTAGGTGGGGGATGGTATATAGTGAGTGAGTGAGTTGGGTTTTACGGCGAATTGACACAAAGTGGGAGGTATTATAGGAATAAGCTTATCGGTCTGTCTGTTTTCATGGTTTCTGGGCAATAACTCATGAAAGGCTTGATCGATTTATTATATATAAATAAATCTTGGTACAAAGGTTTTACCTCATGAAATACAGGTTTGACTTCGACTACAAACCACCTATTTTTTGACGCAGTTATGGTCCCTTTCCAACTTAAAATTTGCCATACTTCTGTGACAAGGCCGTATTGTGGGGGTATTATTTGTCACTCCTGTGACAGCTCTTGTGTCTCTTAAAAAACTGTCGCAGCAAAGGAATTTTATTTTATACTTTCCCGTGATCTTCTGGGAATTATTTTTAAGACTTGAGAGAAAAATAGCTTAGGTGAGGTACATTGTATATTAATTCTTTTTTTTTATTAAGTAAACTGGAAGCTAAACTATTATTAAACTATTGTAGTTGAGCTTTGTTCTTTGCTGATTCAAATAATGTTACTTCACAGGTTTTGTAATGCTTAGCAGTGAATAACAAAATGAGACAGAACCCTGTGCTTAGTATGCATCTTTTGTCATTTTAGTTTACACCCTTGAATTTCCTGCTAGCTAGCTGTTACTAGAATTTGTTGGAAAATTCCCCACTTTGGTGTATTTGATAGCTCTTATTCTTGCTTTTATAGTGTTATTCAAAACCATACTGGATAAGATTGTGTATTATCATCATGGTCAACAAAATATTTTATTTTTATTTTCATGTATATATATTCTATTACAATATTGAAATACCATTTGTATACAAATGTTGTATCACAACAAACATGCGAGATACCTACTTTTAGTTTGATTGTCTGTTCATAATGTGTGAAGCAAACGTATAAATTCTACATAAAATAGTAGAATGGAAATAGCTTAATTTAGCATACTACTGAAGAAAAGATATTTGGTTTTGACCCCTTCAAAGTCATTACATTTTTTTTTAACTAAAACAGTATGAAAGTAATTGAAGGTTCAAAACTAGGGTGAAATTGTCAGACAAAAACGTTCAGATACAATAGTTTCGCGCTGAGATTTATGGTTCTCATTGTTGGATTTTCAGCGCAAAACTATTGTAAGTGACTTGCCTTGAAATTTGTTTTTACTCATTAAAAGCATTCTGGTTTTTAACTTCAGACACTGAGATGGATAACAATATCATATTTTGTATTTGTTAGAAAAAAAGTCAGTTACCATAGTTTCACGCTAAATTTTGTAGGCATTCATATTGGATTTTCAGCGTGAAAGTATTGTAAGTGACATTATTCCAAATTTATCAAAAATTAACAATATTATCATGGTTTCAGCTCTCAATAGCTAAATGAATAACATTTTTACACAGTATACTTAAATCTTATCTAATATCATGAATTTTTTAAAAAAAGAAACAGTTTTTTCCTTCTCCTGAACAATTTCAAGAATGTAAGTTACAATAGTTTCGCGCTGAGCCCTCGACATGTGAAGTTTCAATTCAATATCTGCCCAAAATACATGTCAGACTTATGGGACTTGATCCAATGAGGTTGGTAATTGATCTAGACAAGAGCTGTCACTGGACAGCTCGCTCGACTATTCTCAGTGCTTGATAGTATAATATAAGCAAAGAGTAAAACTTTAACATTGCAATAAGCATATTCTTAGTCCAAAAGGGGCCATAATTCAGTCAAAATGCTTGATAGAGTTGCCTCCTCCTTTTAACAGACTGGGGTCATGATGGTAAACAAGTATGCAAAATATGAAAGCAATATCTCAATGGACTTTGCAAATATTTGGGGTGGTACGCAAACTTTAACATTTATTCTAAGTCGAAAAGGGGCTATAATTCAGTCAAAATGCTTGATAGAGCTGCCCCCTCCTTTTTACAGACTGGGGTCATGATGGTTAACAAGTATGCAAAATATGAAAGCAATATCTCAATGGACTTTGAAAATATTTGGGGTGGTACGCAAACATTAACATTTATTCTAAGTTGAAAAGGGGCCATAATTCAGTCAAAATGCTTGATAGAGTTGCCTCCTACTTTTTACAGACTGGGGTCATGATGGTTAACAAGTATGCAAAATATGAAAGCAATATCTCAATGGACTTTGAAAATATTTGGGGTGGTACGCAAACTTTAACATTTGTGTGACGCTCACGCTAATGCCGACGCTGGGGCGAGTAGGATAGCTCCCCTATTCTTAGAATAGTCGAGCTAAAAATGAAAAATTAAGTTTCAAATCTATATGCCTTTAAGCAGTAGCTGTATGTTACGTACTTGCACGCAAAACTTTAACCAGGGTTTTCTATGTCCAAAGGGGGCATAATTTGGCCAAAATGCAGGTCAGAGTTATGGGACTTGATGCTATCAACTAGTTTTATAACCCTAAAGACACAAGTGAAGTTTCAATTCAATATCTGCATTAGTTTTGGAGATAATAACTTGCATGTAAAACTTCAACCAGAATTTTCTAAGTCCAAAAGGGGGCATAATTTGCCCAAAATACATGACAGAGTTATGGGACTTGACCCAGTGAGGTTGGTTATTGATCTAGAAAAAGAAAAAAAATAAGTTTCAAATCTATATGCCTTTTAGTAATAGCTGTATGTACTTGCATGCAAAACTTTAACCAGGATTTTCTAAGTCCAAAAGAGGGCATAATTTGCCCAAAATACATGTCAGAGTTATGGGACTTGACCCAATGAGGTTGGTAATTGATCTAGAAAATGAAAAAATAAGTTTCAAATCTATATGCCTTTTAGTAATAGCTGTATGTACTTGCATGCAAAACTTTAACCAGGATTTTCTAAGTCCAAAAGGGGGCATAATTTGGCCAAAATGCAGGTCAGAGTTATGGGCCTTGATACCATAACTAACTAGTTTTATAACCCCGAAGACACATGTGAAGTTTCAATTCAATATCTGCATTAGTTTTGGAGATAGTTACTTGCATGTAAAACTTTAGCCAGAATTTTCAAATTCCAAACAGGGGCATAATGCTCAAAATACATGTCAGAGTTATGGAACTTAACCCAGTGAGGTTGGTAATTGACCTAGAAAAAGAAAAAGTAAGATTCAAAGCTATATGCCTTTAAATGATAGCTATATGTACTTGCATGGAAAACTTTAACCAAGGTGTGACGCCAACACCGACGCCAGGGTGAGTAGAATAGCTAGACTATTCTTCGAACAGTCAAGCTAAAAATGTCATTTTTTGTTCAATAAACTGGATCACAAAAATATGATTTTGTGTTCAGGTTGTAGCTTTCAATGCAGTGTACCAAAATGTATAGGGCATGAAAGGTGGTAAGGCAAAAGTTGGGCAACTGGGTAGATTAATGTGTTTTTTCAATGATAATTCAACCCCTGGCAAGCAACCAAAACCAACAGCACTGAGAAGCAAGTGTACTCTACAGCTTGCCCACAGGAATCTGTTCAACAGGATTGACAAAACTATAAATCAAAATGGTATTAGTTTTACCAAATTTTTCCCTTTATGTTTATATATACATAATTTCATGTAGCCCATGCTCATAAAGTTCTTGTTCACCACAAGGCAACTTCTGTGCATCTATTAATAAAGGTACAGTACTATTACAGACAACTAACATCATGAGAGATAACATGTGTATTGCCCTGGGGATCAAACTGTTACATCCAAAGAGGTCTATAAAACAATAAAGTATTCCCTGCTGAAAATTTGTCTGCCAACTAGACCATTTCATTGTTATTTATCTAGATGTATATCCTTATGACTGTTATCATTAACCTAAACATGTTTCTTCAGTTGATATTTGTAAACTGCAATTTGTCCAAATATAACTGGTGCTATCACTGAAAGTGATGATCGAATGTACCCCCGCACGCACTGACAAAATACATTGCAATTTGACATACACAAGATTGCATAATTATGTGGACTGTATGTATAGAGTATAGTTACAAAAAACAAAGCCCATAACTCTGCAGAATTTTTTTCTGAAAGAACCCTAACATGCACCATGCACAACTAGGGTTGGTACTGATCACTTGTGTTTAGTTTCATTAAAGTGTGTGCAAGGGTTCAGGAGATTAGGCGCACAAGATTGCATATGCATATTGTATGTATATAGTATATAATAACAAAAAACAACAATAGCTGTCACAGGAGACAGCCCGCTCGACTATTTCGATGCTGGTTAGTGGAACTGGGCACATCCGAGGAAGCTGGAGCTGTCACTGGAGTGTTTAACCTTTAGCC
>NW_026460810.1:0-3552 GCF_021730395.1 Mercenaria mercenaria | reverse complement strand
TATTTCTTATTATAGTGTTCTGTCGTAAACCGTCTTTTAACAACGCAGGTAAGAGAGCCACTTAATTGTCGTTCATATTTCTTTCTTTGTTTTTATGAGTGTTTTACTATAGCGTTTATTTGTATCTTTTCACTTTCATAAATATTTTACGATCTAAATACTAGTATGAACAAGTGAATGAAGTATTGCCATGCAATACAAAGTCCCCAACTGGAAGGCACCTAATTTTCTCTACTGCAGTATAGCATAATGAACTGATATCTGTCAATGATGTATAAACAATATTGTACAGTGTAACTTCCGAAAACCGGACCGTTTGAAAAACGGAAACCTTTGAAAACCGCACGAAGCTCAAGGTCCCGTTTTTTTCTGTTCTTATTTCTATATATTTTTAACCTCTGAAAACCGGAACTTCCGAATTCTGAAAACCGGACGATTTTTGAAGAACCGTTTATATTTTAACACTAAAATTGACTTCTGAAAACCGAACAGCAAAATATTTGCTGGATTAAAAGTGTCACCTGATAATCCAGAAACGCTGTCAACATGTTCTTTCGTTTATTTATTAGCGGTGCGCGTTTATTTTGACACGCAATATAATCACAATGATCATTTGATGCCAAAGTAAGGAAGTAATTAGTGATTATTTACATTTGTATTCAATTTATGAAAACATGATGAATTAAATATCTTATGTGTTAAAACATTCTTAATATTTGAACGAAAGAAAGATATATGTTTTAAATGATTAGTTACATCGATTAAACTATGCATTATCAACATTAATTAAAATTTACTGTTGACGAACTCGAAACTCCAAGGATGGTAAAATGTAAGTGGATAATGTTTGCGAAAATGCATTTATTTAAGTTCTGTTGTTTCTTTTTATATTTGTTATTTATGTATTTATTATTCTTAATCTCCTTTATCCTACGTGTAAAAAAACATAACTCTTGTGCACCACGTCCACTTTGCTTACAAACTATCAAAACTTCTGAATTCCGGAAACTTCCAAAAACCGAACTTTTAGGCTGGTCCGGAGATCGTTCGGTTTTCGGAAGTTACACTGTATGTTATAACAAAAGACTTGGATTAAAATTTGTATATATAAAACCCAATAGTTGTTTTCATATAGCATTTTTGGCCGATTATCAACAAGGTAACGTTATTTATAGTAAAAAATCCATATAAGTTCACACAAAACTCTTTACCAGGTAGAGATAGGTCAAAATACACCTAAAAATTGGATGAAACATGCATGTTGTACCACAGAAAACTGGTCTCGATTTTTCCCTACGGAACAAGGGGAAATAATTCTAAAAACAAAAAAACAAGAGTGCCTCATGGTGGTGAACATTTGTGCCAAGTTACGTCAAAATCCCTCCATGCATAAAGAAAAATGCTCCGGACAAATTCATTCTTGAATTTGACATTTGACCTCTAAGTGTGACCTTGACCTTAGACCTAGGGACCTGGTTCTTGCGCACAACAATCTGTCTCATGATAGTGAGCATTTATGCCAAGTTACATCAAAATCCCTCCATGCATGAAGAAGAAGTGTTCCAAACAAAGTCATTTTTGTATCTGACATTTGGCGTCTGTTAGTGACCTTGACCTTCGACCTAGGGACAGGTTCTTGTGCATGACACTCCCTCTTATAGTGGTGAACATTTGTGCCAAGTAATATTCAAATCCTGTTTTGCATGACAAAGTTATACCCCGGACAGGAAAAATGTCCCATTGGCCTTTGATCTCCAAGTTTGGGTGTCGCGCATGTCACGTCGTTTTATCTTGGGGAACATTTGTGCCAAGTAATATTAAAATCCCTTGATGAATGTCAGAGTTCTGGACCGGACAGGAAAAAAACCCTATTGACCTTTGACCTCCAATTGTGACCTTGACCTTTGAGCTAGGGGTCAGGGTTTTACGCATGACACGTCATCTCATCATGGAGAACATTGATGCCAAGTAATATTAAACCTTCATGGATGGCAGAGTTATGGACCGGACACGAAACAGACCCTGTTCATGCCATGTTAACATTTGACTGCCAAATGTGACCTTGACCTTTGAGCTAGGGGTCTGAAAGTTGTGCCTGATATATCGTCTAATTATGAGGTACATTTGTGCCAAATAATATTAAAATCCCTTCATGGATGACAGAGTTATGGACCGGACAGGAAAAAAGCTCTGTTGACTTTTGACCTCCAATTGTGACCTTGACCTTTCAGCTAGGGGTCCAAATTTTGCGCAAGACACGTCGTCTCATCATGGGAAACATTTGTGCCAAGTAATTTTAAATCCCTTCATGGTTGACAGAGTTATGGACCGGACACGAAATAGACCCTGTTCATGCCATGTTAACATTTGATTGTCAAGTGTGACCTTGACCTTTGAGGTAGGGGTCTGAAAGTTGTGCATGACACATCGTCTTATTATGAGGTACATTTATGCCAAGTAATATTAAAATCCCTTCATGGATGACAGAGTTATGGACCGGACACGAAATTGCGGATGGACGGAAGGACGGAAAGACGGACGGAATGACGGATGGACGGACGGAAAAGCGCATTCCTATAGTCCCCGAAACTGGTTTTCAACCAGTAGGGTACTAATAAAGAACAACAATAGATTATCCATATTAAAGAAAGTTAAAGGCATATACTTTTTCTCAACAAGACACCAGTCACCCTTTCAACAAATATCAAAACATGAAAAACAAAACATTCACTCATTTACTATATACCATTGTTTAAGCTCCACAACATTCTATTTTACATACCATCATTAAACTCATAATTAGTCGTTACGCATTAGAAAAAGCGTACAAAAATCAAAGTTACAACAGTATCGCTACATTAGTATTTCGCTCCCTTTTTCTTGTACAAATGCAAATATTCAACATTCTTGTACGTCCTCCAGGTCCACTTCGAGCTTTCACTAACTCAGGCACAAATATTGCACCACGTGGTAGAATTTTGTTCAAAAATAACGACAACGTATTCGAGAAGAGGGACATTGTTTTGCTGGAGATACATGTGACATGGGTATCCTGGAGGATTGCCTGGATCTGTGGATGGTGTGTCAACGCCAAGTACAGCCACCTGTGTTAAAGAGAATAACAGGTAATATCATGTTTTTTGTAAAAATATATAATATAAACAAAAAATGTTTGTATCATTTATATTAAATATTCTTTAGCGAAAACTGAAGTTGTTAAACAAGTGTCGTGTGCAAAGTATATTTTATGTCTACCATTCTGTACTATATTATATATGTTGAGAAAGGACACACCTGTCAACGACTCGCAAGCTTCCAAGTTTCAGCCCGGGAAATTAAATGTTCTGGTATCACTTAGATACTGTGTACCGAATACGTCGGCAGAGTTGGGATATTTGCGCCCAAACCGGAGTTCATGGTGATGATGGCATCTGATGAAATTCTTTCATACTCCGCTTCTTGCACTGTAACAGAAGGTCATTTACTGCTTTTGTATGCTTTTATCTAAAGCTGAACGTCTTTTTCAAAGTATCGTATAAATCGAACGTGAAT
>NW_026460809.1:0-6687 GCF_021730395.1 Mercenaria mercenaria | reverse complement strand
TAATTTGACCGTCTGGGCTTGTATGGAGCTTTATCACTTTCCCAAGTTTCCACTGACCACGAGGTAAGTTATCCTTTACTATAACTACATCTCCTACACTTGGTGTTTCATGAGACTGGATTCTTGATGATTTGATTTTGTTTGTGATCTTTTCTCGTAAACTAAGCAAATACTCATCTCGCCATAATACCCAAAATCTATTCAAAGTTGTTCCCCTTTTTTCCAAATTTGCAATTAAATTTTTCAGCAGTGCTTTCATATGGTTTTAAATTCGGGATCCTTTGTATCATAGTCGAGCTCCGGGATTCCAGTTTTTGGATTTTAAACTCAAAAGTGGCACGGTGTCAGAGCAATTGAAGGGCTTAATATCTTCGCCAACATATACCAATGGTCTCCTGTTAATTACAGACTCCACTTCCTTTATCACAGTGTTCATTTGATCCATTATCAATAATTTTCTGCCCAGAGATTTTCGTAATGCTTGCTTGACAAATTTCCCACTAATCTTTCATTAAAAACCACCCATCCATGGTGCTAATTCGACAATAAATGTCCATTTTATATCTTGCCCCGACCATAACATTGAACATCACCTCTTGTAACATATTTCCCCAAATTAATTTGATTGTATCACTAGACAACTTGAAATGTTTTGCGTTATCGCTAATAATTTCCTTTGGAGTCCTCTTGTTGCTATGAAAACTCCGAAGACACAAAAGAAATGCACCAGCAGTCATATCGGAAAAATAACTCTAGATGGACGGCTCGTGTTGTCAAACAAGTGAACAGACAAACCCATATCTTTTTTTAGTTATTTCCTTCTTTCACATACAATGGCCCTAGATAATCTAATCCAACATTGGAGAATGGAATAGATTCTGATACACGTGATTTTGTAAAGATGCCATTGGTGGTAATTTGTATGGACGACAGTCAACACGTTTTGCATATCTGACAAGACTTAAGGACTGAAGACACCGTTGCTCTGCCTTTTGGAATCCAGAATCTATGTCTTAGTTCACTTAAAAGTTTGAGAAACACCTGTGTGTAACAATTGTCTGTGCACACTGTCAATTAAGAGGTGGGTTAATTTCTCTTTTCTTGGGAGCAATATTGGGGGTCTCCTGCCTCAGAAAAGGTAGCGTGTTCAAGACGTCCTCCGCATCTTAATAATCCACTTTCATCAATGAAAAAAGTCAAACTGCCTTGCCAAATTGTTTGGCTTTTTGTCTACTATTGATTGATGGACTTCTTTGTAATGTTTCCTCTGAATATGATTACAGCCACAAAAGTTCAGCTTCTCTAAGTTCTTCACTAGAAAAAACTATGACTTTCATAAATATGACCTTTCATTTTTTTTTGTAAATCGAATACACCATGCCGTGACTCTAACAGTCTAGAAAAAGATGAATACCCCCCTTACATTTATTCCAAATGGTGCATTTTCTACGTCGGAGCTGTCTGTCGAGAGCAGCTCCCTTCTGAATCCATATATTGTTTTGTTTAACACCTAATACATCATTGTGTTCAGATTCATTCATTGGCTGTTTATTCTGAGTGCATCTCCGTGTCCCAAAATTTTCGCCTTTATTTTCAACTTCAGCATCTTCTGTTGCAGTGTCTTGTTCAGATTTACTTTTCTGGTTTCCCGTTCAATAAAAACCAAAATGCTGTGCCTTAGCATTTGTGGCCCCTGCCACCATATCCTATTTTCTAACAATTTGACCAGTGTACTTCCGCGACTTGCTATATCGCAGGATTTTCCGTTGTATTCACAAGCGATATGTTTTATTGCCATAACTTTTGATCTCTTTTCAAACGGTTTTTTCACAACACTGGTAGTAATTTGTCCGATGATAACCACTGGAGAACACACTGAGAATCTGTCAGCAGAACTACATTTTTACACTGCACTTCAATTCCCTTTTCTACGAAGTTAAGACATCTAGCTCCTATCAAAACTGCCATCAGTTCGAGCCTTGGTATTGTCATTCCTTTTTTTGGTGTCAGTCTGCTCTTTGAAAATATAAGATCGATTTGTACTCGTCTTCTTTCACTTGTACTAAATATATCGATGCAGCGTATGCTTTGCCTGAAGCATCGCAGAAGCAGCTAATGAATATTCAACATTATTCACATCATTTGTCATACAAATATTTCTTTGAAAACCTAACACTTTAATTTGTTCCAAGTCGCTTCTTATTTCCACCCCTGCATCGGAATCTTTCTTCTCTAATAAATCGTCCCAGTCATAGCCCTTGCTCCATATTTGTTGCAGCAATTATCTTTCCACGTAAAGAAAGTGGAGAACATAATCCTAAAGGATCAAACACAGATGCAAGTTGCCCTTTAGAATATTTCTCTTTGTCACTTTGACATCTTTCAATAATTTGGGATCTTTCAGTTGTATGGAATCATTTTCGGCATTCCACAAATGACCTAATACTTTCACATACCGCCTGCTGATTTTACATCATCTGGTATTATCGATTGAATTTCTTCATTGTTCGTCATCCATTCACGCAAGTTCATACTCATTTCTGTAAAAAATTGACTTGGCTGTTTCATACAAATCCACTGCTTCGGGTTTCAGAATCACTCCCGTGTCACATTATCCATGTTATATGTTTTGTTTCAGCTGTTTTGCCAACTCCGAATTTTGTTTATCCAGATGACTTTCAATAGTAGCTCCCAGTAAAAAAGGGCTGGAAATGATTCCAAAAGGAACGCGACAAAATCTGTATTCCTCTATCTTGTTTTCTACCACAACAGGATTTTCCAAATCCTTTACCCAAAGAAATCGTGTCACATCCCTCTCAGACTTTTGTAGTCCTACTTGTAAAAATGCCTTTTCTATGTCTGACACAAGGCCAATCTTATGCAATCTAATAGTAGACTATTTGGCGCCAAAAATGCATGAATATCTGACAAAAAGCAAGAAAAGCATGAAATAATGAGTTTATATAACAAACATATCATTGTATGCTCCAATGGGAGCTGCCTGCTCCCATCAGTGTCAATAAACAGAACATAAAAGGACTGCTCCCATGAATGTCTTTAATCGTAATAAACAAACAAAAATCGCCTTTCGCGACAAATATAAATATTATAAAACATATAAAACAACAATACTGGGTCTGACCACTGAAATATTATATAACTTACTAAACACCAATACTGGGTCAGACCATTGAAATATTACATAACTTATAAACAACAATACTGGGTCTGACTACTGAAATATTACGAAATATAAATATTATAAAACATATAAAACAACAATATTGGGTCTGACCACTGAAATATTATATAACATACTAAACAACAATACTGGGTCTTGCCACTGAAATATTATGTAACTGATAAAACACCAATACTAGGTCTGACCTCTGAAATACTATATAACTTATAAAACATTAATACTGCGTCTGACCAATGAAACATTATATAACTGATAAAAGAACAATACTGGGTCTGACCATTAAAACATTATAAAATATTATAAAAATGATAAAACCCCAATACGGGTCTGACCACTGAAATATTATATAATTTAAAAAAACCCCTATTAAAAAACAACAATACTGGTTGATCACTAAAATTTATATAACTTACTAAACCCCAATAGGGGGTCTGACCACTGAAAATTTATATAACATTAAAACAACAATACGGGGTTACCAAAAATTTATTAAAACTTTTAAAACAAAAATATGGGTTGACCATTAAAATATTATATAACTTATAAATCCCAAATACTGGGTTGCCCACTAAAATATTATAAAACTTAAAACCCAATACGGGTCTGACCACTGAAATATGAAAAAAAATTAAAACAACAATATGGGTTGACTAAAAAATGTTAGAAATATAATTTAATTAAAAAACCCCAATACGGGGTCACAAAAGAAATGTAATATAAAAACAAACAACAATACGGGGGCTGAAAACTAAAAGTTATGAATATTACTTAACTTAAAAACAACAATTTGGGTCGACCACTGAAATTTATATAACTTACTAAACTTTAAATAGGGGTCTGACTACTGAAATTTCATAAGAGATAAAACACAATATGGGCTGCCCACTAAAATATTATGAAATTTATGAACTTAAAAAACCCCAATACAGGTTGCCCACTAAAAATTTTTATTAACTTCTAAAAAAAATAGGGGGTCTGCCCATGAAATATTATTAACATATAAAAAACAATACTGGGTCTGACTTAAAATTTTAAAAACCCCAAATACGGGGTTGCCACTGAAATTTTTATGAAATTTTTCTAAAATAATAGGGTCTACAACTAAAATTATTTATAACTTACAAACCAACAATACTGGGTTGACCAATAAATTTATTATAAAAAAAAATTTAATTGAACACAATATTTGGGTTGACAACTGAAATATTATTTAACTGATAAAACAACAATAGGGGTCTGTCCACTAAAATTTTTGAAATATTAATATTTTATAAAACGGCATTAAAGAGTTGACCCTGAATATTTTTAAACTTACTAAAAACAATAGGGGGTCTCCAAATAAATATTAAAAAAATTATAAAACAAAATTGGATCTGACTAAACCTATAAAAAACCAATACTGGGTTGCCACTGAAATAAAAAACTTCTAAACAATAATACGGGGTCTGCCCACTGAAATATTAATAACTTACTAAACAACAATAGTGAGTCGCCCAATAAAAATATTATAAAACTTACTAAACAACAATACGGGGTTGACTACTGAAATTTTAATTTGCTTATAAAAACAACAATACTGCTTTCTGACTATATAACTGTTTTAAAACACCAATACTGGGCTGATCACTAAAATTAATTAATGATAAACCCCAATACTGGGTCTGACCCTAAAATTTATAAATTTCAAACAACAATACAAAGTCTGACCACTGAAATATGTTATAACATATAAAACACCAGTACTGGGTATCACCACTGAAATATAAGATAACTTACTAAACAACAATACTGGGTCTGACCACTGAAATATTATAAAACTTAGAAAACCCCAATACTTACTAAACAACAATATGGGTCTGATCCGAAATATTATAAACTTACAAACAACAATACTGGGTCGCCCACTGAAATTTATATAACATATAAAACTACATACGGGGTCTGACCCCTGAATATTATTTAACTTATAAAACACCAATCGGGGTCTGACCATTAAAATATATAAAACAATCATACAATACGGGGTTGACCACTGAAATTTAAAAATTTATTAAACAAATCTGAGTTGACCAGTGAAATATTTTTAAAACATATAAAACAAAAATACTGGGTTTACCATAAATTTTATGAAATTTTACTTAACTGATAAAACACCAATAATGGGTCTGCCCACGAAATATTTATACATATCAAACAACAATAGGCTGCCCACAAAATGTTATGAAATATTACTTAATTTTAAAAAACCCCAAAAATACTGGATCGACCACTGAAATATTAAATAACTTACTAAACAAAAATACTGGGCCTGATCACTGAAATTTTATTAAATATTATATATTTTATAAAACACCAATACTAGGTCTGACCACTGAAATATTTATAATTTCCAAAAAAAACAATAGGGTCGACCAAAAAATATTATATACTGATCAAAAAAAAATATGGTTGCTACTGAAAATTATATAATGTTTTAAAACCCATAAAGGGGTCTGACACTAAAAAACATTATAAATTTACAAAACAATACGGATCTGAGCACTGAAAATTAAAAAAATTTTTACTAAACACCAATACGGTTGCCCACTGAAATTTTATATTTTTTTTAAAAACAAAAAACTAGGCTTTTTTTTGGTCGGTTTTTTGTAGCCCCGACACAATTTTGGTCATATGGCGTTTTTCCAGTTTAATGCATATTAAATTTCCGAGGGGGGCCCCTGGGTAGACCACCGCCTTCCGTAACCCGCGGGTGGTTTCCTCACGTGAAAATTCTACCCCCCCAAATGAGGTTTCGAACCAAAACATCGATGGGGGGAAAAATTGGTTTGAAGTCAAGCTCAAACCCACTCGGCACGGAGGCCCCTACGGGGGTTGCCTCTAAAATTTTTTTTAAAAAAATTATAAAAACCAATACTGGGTCTGGCCACTGAAAATTTTTAAAATTTAAAAAAAACCCAAATACCAGGTTGACCACTGAATTTATGAACTTACTAAACAAAATACGGGGTCGCCCCACTGAAATATTATATAACTTTCAAACAACAACTGAAATACTGTATAACTTATAAAACAACAATACGGGGGTCTGCCACTGTAAAACTATATAATTATAAAACAACAATACTGGGTCTGACCACTGAAAATTTTATAACTGAAAAAACAACAATAGGGGTTTGCCCATAAAATATTAAAATATTAACAACTTTTAAAACACAAAGGGATCGACCACAAAATATTAATAACTTACTAAACAAAAATACGGGGTCTGACCCTAAAATATTATAAAATTATAAAACACCTATACTGGGTTGACCACTGAAATATCATATAACTTAAAAAAACAAAAAAGGGGCCCTGACCACTGAATTCATATAACTTATAAAACCCCAATACTACTAAACAACAATACGGGGGTGACCAAAAATATTATTAACTTATAAAAAAAACTTTACTAAACAACAATAGGGGGTTGATCACTGTTTTAT
>NW_026460808.1:0-4729 GCF_021730395.1 Mercenaria mercenaria | reverse complement strand
AAATATTAATAATTTACTAAAAAAACAATACGGGTCTGAAATATAATATACTTATTAACACCCAAAAAAGGGTCTGATCACTGAATTATAATATAACTTACTAAATAAAATGAAATACTACAGAACTTATAAAACAACAATACTAGGTCAGAACTATAAAATATTATATAACTTATAAATCACAAATACTGGGTCTGACCACTGAAATATTACATAACTTACTAAACACCAATACTGGGTCTGACCACTGAGATATTATATAACTTACAAAACAACAATACTGGGTCTGACCAGTGAGATATTATATAACTTACTAAACAACAATACTGGGTCTGACCTCTGAAATATTATATAACTTACTAAACAACAATACTTGGTCTGATCACTGAAATATAATATAACTTACTAAACAAAATGAAATATTACAGAACTTATAAAACAACAATACTAGGTCTGACCACTGAAATATTATATAACTTAAAAAACAACAATACTGGGTCTGACCAGTGAGATATTATATAACTTAATAAACAACAATAATGGGTCTGATCACTGAAATATAACATAACTTACTTAACTAAATTAAATATTACAGAACTTATAAAACAACAATACTAGGTCTGAAATATAAAATATTATATAACTTACAAAACAAAAATACTGGGTCTGGCCACTGACATATTATATAACTTACTCAACAACAATAATGGGTCAGATCACTGAAATATAATATAACTTACTAAACAAAACGAAATATTACAGAACATATAAAACAACAATCTAGGTCTGAATATAAAATATTATATAAATTATAAAACCCAAATACGGGGTTTCTGCCCACGGGAAATATGATATAACTTACTAAACAACAATACTGGGTCTGACCACTGAAATATTATATAACTTACTAAACCAATACTGGGTCTGAACACTGAAATATTATATAACTTTCTAAACAACTGTACTTGGTCTGACCACTGAAATACTGTATAATTTGTAAAACAACAATACTGGGTCTGACCACTGAAATATAATGAAATATTATATAACTTATAAAACCCCAATACTGGGTCTGAACACTGAAATATTAAATAACTTACCAAACAACAGTACTGGGTCTGACCACTGAAATATTATTATAACAGATAAAACACCAATACTGGGTTTGACCACTGAATTATTTTATAAGTTACTAAACAACAATACTGATACGGGTTCTGACCACTGAAACATTATATTACATACTAAACAACAATACTGGGTATGACCAGTGAAATATTATATAACTGATAAAACACCAATACTGGGTTTGACCACTGAATTATTTTATAAGTTACTAAACAACAATACTGGGTCTGACCACTGAAACATTTTATAATTTACTTAACAACAATACTTGGTCTGACCAATAAAATATTATATAACTTACTAAAACAACAACTGAAATATTACATAACTTATAAAATAACAATCCTGGGTATGACCACTGAAATATTATATAACTTACTAAACAACAGTACTGGGTCTTACCACTGAAAAATTATATAACATATTAAACAGCAATACTGGGTCTGACCACTGAAATATTATATAACTTACAAAATAACACTAAAGGGTCTGATCACTGAAATATCATATAACTTACTTAACAAAATGAAAGATTCAGAACTTATAAACAATCAATAACTAGTCAGAACTATAAACTATTATTAACTTATAAAACAACAATGCTGGGGTCTGACCACTGAAATATTATGAACTTATAAAACACCAATACTGGGTCTGACCACTGAATTAATTATATACATAATAAAAATACCAATATGGTTTGATCACTGCACTATTATAAGTCCGACTGACACAATACTGGTTCTGACCACGAGATATTATATAACTTTACTAAATACCCGACTGGACTATCCGTGAATTTTAATATACTTACTAAACACAACTGAATATTATAAAAATTAAACAACAATACGGTCTGAATAATGATATATTATATAATTTATAAAACACCAATACTGGCTCTGACCACTGAAATATTATATATCTTACTAAACAACAATAAAGGGTCTGACCACTCAAACATTATATAACTTACTAAAACAACAACTGAAATACTATATAACATATAAAATAACAATCCTGGGTCTGACCACTGAACTATATATAACTTATAAAACACCAATACCGGTGCCTGATGACCACTCAAATATTCTACACTTATAAAATACCATAATTTTGTCTGACCGCTTGAAATATTATGTATCTTACCACCAATACTGGGTCTGACCACTGAAATATTATATATTTACTAAACACCAAAAACTGGGTTGACCACAAAAATATTACATCATTTATAAACAACAATACTGTGTCTGACCACTGAAATATTATGAAATATAATATAACTTATAAAACACCATTACTGGGTCTGACCACTGAAATATTATAAAACGTATAAAACACCAATATCGGGTCTGACCACTGAAATATTATATAACTTTTAACAGACCAATACTGGGTCTGACCACTGAAATATTATATAACTTACTAAACACCAATACTGGGTCTGACCACTGAAATATTACATTACTTAAAAACAACAATACTGGGTCTGACCACTGAAATATTATGAAATATTGTAGCAGAGACTTAGTGCTTTTACAATAAATTTCCCATCAAACTTTTTGTTTTAAGTCTAAACCACATCGGGGATAGTTTTATAAAACACAAAAAACTAAGTTTCCTTTTTTTTAATTTATTTTCCATAAGAACACATTTATCGTTGCATTAACTAAATTAATCCAAAATAAGAACTGACAATTTGTGTTATAGCAAGGCTTAAATAGTAGACTATTTGGCGCCAAAATGCATGAATACTGACAAAAGCAAGAAAAGCATGAAATAATGAGTTTATATAACAAACATACATTGTATGCTCCAATGGGAGCTGCCTGCTTCCCATCAGTGTCAATAAACAGAACATAAAAGGACTGCTCCCATGAATGTCTTTAATCGTAATAAACAAACAAAAATCGCCTTTCGCGACAACTCCCGCCAGAAGTAAAGTCAAATATATCCCACATATAAAAAGTTAATTCTGAAAACTGGATGTTTATTTATTTGTATATTTGTAATATTCTTTCTCAACTGAGCCAGACTGGTCGATGATATTTCCGTCTTCATCGAATATCGTATCACGCTGGATGTCTGCACAAATATTTCTGTCATTTTTTTATTAGGCAATTTCACAGTTCCATCATCATCACTTATGACAATAATTTCACTGCTGTTATCATTATCATCTGAATAACTGTCACTGTTTTCACTCACCTCAGTACCCCTTTTTAGAATTACGTAAGGCATCACCATCTAAATCACTTTCAACTCCATTATTTCCATATTCATAACTAGCATTCAAATCACTTCACTATCACCAACACTTCCACTTTCCTCTTCATCTTTATCGCTATCTTCAGAAACTATACATCCATCTTCAAAACCCCCAAATGCTAACATCACCACCTCAAACCTGACTTTGACTTTCACTTTTATCATTAACCAAAGTATCGTTGCCTGTTTCAAAATCACTTATATCGAATAATTGTAATTAAGATTTGAGCATTCAGTCCCAAATATTTCCAAAATCTGTTTAACATTATTGTTTTCTTCTACAATTCCATCTTCATTTTCTAAATTCACTTCTGTACTTGTATTGGCATCTCCAATTTTCATTTCTGTATACTTCCCAATCATCACTTAAATTTAACTATATTTGATCTTCTCCAAGCAACTCCATGTCAAAACTCTGTATTGCTTGCTGCTCTTGATCGGTTTGTGATTTTGACGAGTTATCATCGATTTCTGCAATGATCTGAATAAGCGTATCGTCGTCATCGCTGATATCTTCATATCCACCGTTTTTCTGGCAATGTTGAGTCACACGTAAGCGCTGTTTGCAAAGCCTGTAACTTTGATAGTTGATGCACCTTCACCAAGTGATTAACAAGAGTATGCGCCGCAGGAATTTTGCACTACAATCCTTTATAGTACAGCACCAATGTTTTGGAAATAAATGTGCCTTGAAATATGGCGTTTCAGATTTCTTTTCTGCGTGAACGTTTTTTTCACAAGTATCGCAAGAAAACATTGCTGTGTCTTTAAAGTACGTCCGCTCACGGTGAAAAATAAGCTATAAATAAATGAATAGAACACATGGGATATATCCAACACAAAATAAATGCTTTCCTCTTTTTTCACGTGCAAACTGTGCGCCTTTAATTTTTCATTATACTTGCCCCCACCGACCACGTGTTTTAACGCTTATGATTACTATAAACACTTGCTCCCATCTGTACTCGAAAATAACTTATGTACATTCAACTTGTTATCACTAAAATTATTTACAAAATCTCAGTATTTATTCATGTATAAACAATCACAGCACTGTTACATTATTGTAAATCCGTTTTCACATTTATATCATTTTTCGCGTTTTAGCGATCCTACCGCCACGAATTTAAATTTTTCTTAAAAGTTCTTTCGCTTTTTCTGCACCCTCTTCGTTTGGGCCCCTTTTTTCTCTGCATCATTTGTAACAATTTTATCATGATTTACACTATTTTGTAACATTGTGTCACTGCCTGATATCTCTATCGGATAGAGCAAATTAAGCGGTCTTCTCGGGAATTTGTCCGTTCGATCCCTTTTAACTGAGCAGATC
>NW_026460807.1:0-1431 GCF_021730395.1 Mercenaria mercenaria | reverse complement strand
CGTGTTCTGTACATTATTAACCCCGACGCCAGGTAGAATTTATTACGTGCACACCGACGCCGGGGTTGAACCATTAGTCTTTCCTAAGAGACCTCATCTGTAGGCTCACCATACAGCTGGTTTTTCTAAATCATCAAACCTGCCGGTTTTGCAGCCAGAATCACCTTCAAACCCCATTGTTCTTGCCTCCCGAAACCTTCGAAACTAGAGACAAGAACGAAGTAAGGCAATTTAGTGCTATTACAACATTGACGGAAGAATTCTTTATGTGCACAACCAGTCAATGTCATAACAGCAGGCTGTAACCGTTAACAGACAAGGCGATCCAGTACACAAACCATACTGCAAGCTACCTTTAAACAGACAAGGAAACGTCAGATTGACTTCCGGAACTAAGCATAACAGAACTCGTCTCAATGATATAAAAGTTGAAACGCGGTTATATATAGTGTATATTCTTTATTATAATAGTGTTATGGTTTTGAAATTATCATAATTTTATTTTTATGTGTTATAATTTATTCAATTACTTTTGTTTCTAAATAATAACAACTCCTAAAGTAATTTTATTCTTCCAATATTAATTAAATAATTTGTATGAATTTCAATTATCAAAGGGAGATATTACTTGTTTTTTAATAAAAAGAGGGATAGATTTGTAAATAACCAACCTTATTATATGTGTTATATTTAGCATTTGGTTTCCCGGTCTGTGTTATTTTTAGTTGTTATATTTAGCATTTGGTTTCCCGTCTGTGTTATTTTTAGTTTGAAATTTTCTTGTTTCATGGATAATTATTAATGTATTTTGGTATTGTGTACATTTGTGTCATTTCTAATGTCTTTAACAGTTGTTTTATCTATGTAGAAGGATTACAAAACAAGGAAGTAAAAGAGTTATTTAAACAGAAAATAAATGTGGTCTAAATTCAACCACATTATATTTTACTTCCTGTATGTTATATTAGGCCAAACTTATTCTACATTTTGTATCTCGGTGTAGTGTTTAAAGTTTTTAAGTGGAAACTATTTTTAAATAAAGACATATGTTTTCTTCATTTTAAATCATCTTTAATTAAATCATCTTTAGTTAAATCAGAGGTTTTTATTGGGTTTAAAACCTGTGGATTTTAAATTGTCCGGCATTGGTCGGTTCGGACCAAGGGTTAAAAGGTCAAATGGGGTTAGATTGACTTCGCACAAACAATTACTTTACTACTAACCCACTTTCGAACTTGACCTAGATATCATCAAGGTAAACATTCTGACCAATTTTCATGAAGATTTCATGAAATATATGGCCTCTAGAGAGGTCACAATGTTTTTCTATTTTTTTACCTACTGACCTAGTTTTTGACCGCACGTAACCCACTTTCAAACTTGACTTAGATATCATCAAGGTGAACATTCTGACCAATTTTCATGAAGATC
>NW_026460806.1:0-11348 GCF_021730395.1 Mercenaria mercenaria | reverse complement strand
GTTAAATATGAGCACATTTGACATTTTCGTCGGCACTGGCGGTATTTTTGCAACTTTTGAAATTGTGATTGTGTCAGTTGATCGACTGTATCTTAAAAACCTGTTCTTTGATTTTATTAAAACTTAGTTAGGAACTGTCTAATATTTTAGAGTTGAATTATGCAAAATTTCATGAATATTAAAAAACAACAACATTTTTTAAGAAATATAGTTGATTTGGCCAAGTTTCTGCATCAAACACATTGTAATTTTGCAGACGAACATGTTATTGAAAATTTTGTAGACGCCTGACGCACATGCATATACTATTAAAGAGTGAAGGTTAAATATTGTAACTATAAAATCGTCAATCGTTTTTTCCTGAAATTTAATAGAATTATATCGCGGGATTTAGGTGGCATGTAGGCCTACACAGGAAACGCGTGTAGAGCTTCTATTATGTAATAGATTTGCTTCAAACTTTCAGTATCAATAAAGAATAGATACAGCTAGAATATCAGGGCATTTTCATTGAGATATTAACATTATTTTAAACAAAATTACATAAAAACGGCCGATTTCCAGTAAAATTACCGGTTAAATTTCATACAGCGCGATTGTAAATTGCTAGTATACTTTAAAAGTAAATAAATTGAAATTAACGCGAACAATAAATTTTGACTTTTAGCTAGAAAAGGAAACAAACAGAATAGAAAAATCTTTAATAATAAAAAAATGCCATCAATTTAAAAGCATACACTTAATCAGAATGGTTAACCATAAACTTACGAAAGCTTTTCGAAGCCGAGAGACGCGAACGAAGGGAGATGGAGGGGGAAGTAAAAGTAATGAGGGCTCTGCTAGAGAGCATCGCGTGTAAGCTGGAAGATATGAATATCAACAACAACACCGTTAGGCCTACAAGCACCGACGATCAGGAAGTGCCAGCTCAACACCATATTCCAATTGAGGACCTTCGAGACCTTCACAAGGCGTCATCTGGACCTGGGAACATGGCGGCACATCTAGTGCAGCGTCTCTATCCAGAACTTTTTGGAGTGACCAACTTACGATATATGTACAGTTGGAATGGCGGGGGAAATCTAAATAAGAAAGAGCTGTGCGAGGAAAGGAAGGTTGTTGTGCAGCAGTATGTGTGTACGTTCTATCCGGAGGTGAAAGACCAAAGACTGTGGAAGGATGTTGTAGTTCCTAAGGTTAACGAACTTTTACGCCGTGTGAGCAGACAAGAACGTAAACAGAAAAAGCAGTCAACGACGTGCAATCAAGAACAAAGTCCAGCACTCAGCATGCCAGATATAAACTTTTCGTACGTGTCCGACGACTTTGTGTCATATATGAACCTGTGAGAAATATGAGACTTTCGAAAGAAACAGCATTGTACAAAGTTGCGTTTAAATGAATCTGTGTTCTTCTTAATGTATATACATGTCGTTTTTTATCCAAAAAAATAACTAAAATAGAGTACTCCGATTTTTGCTTTACTTACAAAGACCCACTAGCTCCATGTTTTGTATATATGTTTTGCTACTGTGGTTTTAGTTTGGTTTTTGTTGTATTAAAACCGCCAAACACAGTTGTTAGGTATTGAATAAATTCTGTAGTTTTCATGTATACATTACATATGTCTGTCTATAAATACAATAAAGCATTTCTACTTCTTTTTTTGTGTGTTTAATATAATTATGCTTACTACTGTTATCATTCTCCAAAACCCCAATACTGCATTCTCTCCCTATCTCAAGACGTAATTCTCAGTGGACTGCTTTCGCCGATACCATGGACTTCTATACCTTTACATTTGTATATCAGGTATGCATTGAAATATCCTTCCAAGGGGATTATAGAATTGTGTGAAAATGTTGAAGCTCCATGTATAATATAAATGTTCGGCAAAATGCCTTCTTTTGAGTAATTTAAGGCAACATTTTTTCCGTTCAATGGGCGTGGCTTAAATAAATTTCTTGCTTGAAATTCCTCTAAAGAATACATCTTGCCGAAATTTTAGAACTAGTGGTGGAGGGGGGTCATGCCTGGACCCCTGGATTACCGAACATGAATCAGTAAAAAAGCAATTAGTCTAAAACAGGTGTAAATGAACAGAACACTACAGTTTTCAAGACAACAGATGCACTGTAAATATTGTTTGATCAAAAAGCATATAATTATAATACGCAGGTATTTACGTGTTGCATTATCAAAAGCAATAATTAAATTTAATATAGTTCGATTAAATCAAATTCGTAAATATTTACAGCTGTTAATTTAGGGAATAAATTGTGTATATTATATTTTCCGGTTAAGAACGACAAACTTTTAATGCATTTAAGTAGGATTTAAATTGAGGTCAAATTTTATGTAATTAACCTGAGTTTTAGTATCATAACGAAGCACTGGATTTGAGTATCATGATGAAACAACCTTTAAATAATTAACGTGCGTAAACTCAGACATGCAAACAATGATAAAGGAATTATAAATTCAAACATGCGAAAACAGTTGAATGAAACAAACTTAAAAATATATGAAAACTCAAACATGATAACGAAACTGTCAAATAGCAGCAGCCGTGAAAGAGTTTACAATTAGAACGAAATTGTACTAAATGTACATAATTCAAATATATATAGATCTATTAAAAAGTATGCAAATGAAGACACATTAATTGAATGCACGTTAAACTGTGAATGTTTACATTTCACGGCGGCTGCTTAACTCCAATACGCACGCTTGTAATATACCGTACCTGAATAAAAAAGAAATTATTAATATTTTTTTAAAGGCAATTAAATACATTTGTAGAATGCACTTAATTTATCTTGAACTATTCTTTTTTTTTATTTTATAACATATTCATTTCCTATAAATTTTAACCCCGTGACCACCGCAATTCCACCGCAACGGACACCGGAAAACCACCGCGATCACTTATTCGACGGTACTGTAACGATCGTGTTTAATTGACCGTGGTGGTCAAACGGGTGTCCGACCACCGCAATTTGACACCCAAATTAAACAAGAGCACCGCCTTGCGGGTGCTGACGCTCATCTGATTTTTTTTGTGTAATAGAAATATTGTCCTACCCATGATTTTCTAAGTCTAAAAAGGGCCATCATTCTCGCAAAAAGCAGGATAGAGTTATGTTTCTTGATGTACAGTGTCCACTTATGATGGTGAGAAACTGTTGCAAGTTTTAAAGCAATAGCTTTGATAGTTTATGAGAAAAGTTGACTTAAACATAATACTCAACCAAGAAAATGATTTTCTAAGTCCAAAAGGGGCAATAATTATTGCAAAAAGCAGGATGGAGTTATGTTGCTTGCTGTACAGGGTCAGCTTATGATGGTGAACAAGTGTTGCAAGTTTCAAAGCAATAGCTTTGATAGTTTAAGAGAAAAAGTTGACCTAAACATAAAACTTAACCAAGAAATCTGATTTTTTCTAAGTCCAAAAGGGGCCATAAATCTTGCAAAAAGCAGGACGGAGTTATGTTTCTTGCTATACAGGGTCAACTTATGATGGTGAACAAGTGTTGAAAGTTTTAAAGCAATAGCTTTGATAGTAGCAACCACAGCTAAATTTTCAAAATTACTTTTTTACCTTTATTTTAAACTTATTTGAAAGAGCCTTTTAAAAGAAACACAGAACAGTTTAAATTTTGAAGATATCTCAACTGAAACAAAAGTTATGCCAAATTTAAGTTTTGATTTTTCGACAGAATTTGGTCATCTTTTTCAAAGACTTTCTGCATTTTCGCGGTCAATCGACGGAACCGAAAATTCAAGATTTTTCAGTTAAATTAACATAACTTTTTTATTCATAGAGATATCTTTATAAAAATTTGCACTGTAATGTAAAATTTCATGCTGAATTCAGTTCTGCTGTTATTTTATATCTCTGACTCATGCCTAAGGGGTAAATCTGACATTTTCACATCAAAATGACGGGTGTTTATTTTAAATTTTATTTGTACATTTACAACATACATAAAATCAATGAGAAATCAACATTTTTACATGAAATGAATGATAACATAAAACAAATTCAATAAGTTAGATATATCACAGTGACAGTGCAATAAGTTAACAAATGTTGCTGAAATGTTTTCATTAACACATTTTGGATTTGTTAAATGCATTTTGCGTTTAAAAATTTGTTGCGTCATTATATGACTATCTCCTAACATAATTTGTCTTGATGAAATTAAGATATAAATCACAACATATTTTATATAAACACACATTATTAAATAAATATATCACAGTGACATGTTACAATCATTTGTTTCATTGCTGATACTTGGCTTGACATTAAAAATACACCTTACAATATTTTTTGTATAAATCCTCTACTTCCTCGAAGTCAACAATTTTCCACAGGCGCCCAGAGTTCAGACATTCCGGACAAAATTTCTTTTAATGACAAACTCATTACATACTGTCTGTACATCTTTTCTCGCGGGCCAAATAAAATGCCCTGCCTTCCGTGTTGGACACATAAAATTTACTACAATTTGCTGTTCTGCCAATTTTTGAACACACCCAGGATACCACTGGTCTTGGTATGCTACGATTACGTATTCATTTTCATTGTATGGTTCATGGATTGGAAGTAAGTCTTTGGTTATCTCATCCGCATCATCAACAAAATTTTGTTCACATTCAGTTTCTACATTTCGCTTCCTTTTTTTGCTTGTTATTTTGTTTTTTTCATTGATCATGTCGTTACTTATTTCATCTATCACTTCTTTTTCTGCTTGCATGTGAATTTTTCTCAGATTTCGTCCGCCTTGCCGTGCTTTTTTTAAAACAACCTGCCTTTCAGACTCGGACATTTCTGCAAGCCATCCGATCATGGGTTTTCTGTTTCTTTTCAAGAGCTGTACAGTCGAATGGTGATGCATGGATGCATTAGGACGTCGCTTCTGACTGCTGTCAAGGTCACCGAAATGGTGTTCACATCCAAGGTTTGTCGAGTGGGCATAACTGGTTCTTCTGAGTTCCTCCTGACAGGGTTTTTCACTGAACTGCCCTCCTGGTAGAAAGTCAATTAACTGCTTCTCTATACACTTCAGCATTGCTGTACTTACAGTTTTAATCATTTGATAAAGCAGTTCTTTGGTCTGGTCATTTACTTCAAAAACAGTTTCTATGAAACGCTGCTTGTAGGGAATGTCTGCTATACCATGAGCATCATTTGCTTCCCAGTGTCCTTCTGGGTTGAGGAGTGTGGCTGGATCTTCAGAACAGGATTTCAAGTATGCGGCGATAGCTTGGATATGACTGTACAAGAGAAGGTAAGGCACTGCACCAGAAGTAACAAGGTTCCAGTATGGTCCTGTCAGCTTAACATAAAACAGACCAAAACATTGAAGGAGAGTTCTTACTTTTTCACACTGAAGGTCTGCTTTAACCGCTTGAAGCTTCCGGTTTGGATTTTTCACTGTGCTAAGCACATCAAGCATTTGATCTGCATGGACTAGCACCTCAGCCGAAGTTTGAAATATGCCGTTGAAACGGTTGTCACGATAATTACCCAGGACAGACTTGACACCCTTTTGACTGCAATCCGCATCCCATCTGTCTTTTAATCCCAGATGGTCACCAGCAGGACCAAATGTTTCTGCAGTTGTGCGTACCACACGTTCAACAACTGTGCCCGACGAACGCCAATATTTAAACGCAGGAAGGCTGTCACGTCCAAGTGGACCACTTTCTTTAGCTAAACTTGTTTCAACTGATTTAACGTCGGTGCATGCATACTTGTGGAATCCCAACAATACATGTGCCATGCAGTGGAAGTGTTTGACAGTTGTTTTGTCTTTATTTTCACAAGTTTCCAGAACTTCATCTCTCCACTCATCGAGAAGTTTATCCGCTAGTTTTTCATTGCTTGCTCTGTCGGACATGCTGAAGGCGAGTTTATGCAGGATGTTTCTAATGTACTCTTCGTTAGTATTTGCTGTATCATTTTTGTCTGAACAAAATGTACTATTCAACTTGGCAAGTTCATCTATGCTGTTCTTAGTTACACTGTTTATTGTTTTAGCACTTTCATGTGCAACACGAGTGAAGCCCAAACTCATCACATCACCTGTGTCTAAGGTTACCGACGTGTCAACTATCTTCTGCTTTTTGCGCGAAGTTCCATCTCTGTTTAAACCGAAACTTTCAGCAGCATCAATAACTGTTGAAATATAAGTCTTTGCTAAAAAGTGACCTTCATCAACAATTGTTTGGACAGTTGAGCTAGTTGGGAGGTCTGCTTTACTTATTTCACGAGAAAACATGTGCCTGGAAATAACTTGAATTACTTGGGAGACTTTCTCAACTGCTACTTCAAGTCCAGCTAATTCAATTACACACAGTCTTATACTATCATTGAAAGACCCATCAGAGTTCTTTGTTTCATACTTTTGTTTTTATCATCTTTTAAAAACTCATTTTCAATCTGCAGCTGATCAATTTCTTTCTGTTTCTCTGCGACAGTCTGTGTCAGGGTTTTAATTTGATTTCTTGTTTTTATTTCACTGCGAAGTGTATTGACATTTTTTTTAAAATACCTTACAGACCTTTTGGCATTATTTTTATCGGACAACTGCCGACTGACCTTTTTTCTCAAGCTTTCATTTTCAGTCAACAAATTTTCCACATACATTTCATTCTCAAGCATTTTCTTTTTCATCTGGTGTTCAAGGAGTGAGTGTCTGATTGTTCATAACTGTTACTTTCATTACAACAACTGTTCAATAACTCATGTTTCAGTCTTTCATCCTCTTGAGAAAGTTTTAAGTTTCGTGCTTCAATGTCTTCTATCAGTTTCTTCTGTTTTGCAATAGTAGCCTGTGCTTCTCGGAGTAGTTTTCTATTCTTAGCAGCAAGGGCATCTCGTTTTGTTACGTTTCGGACAGAAAAATGTCCTTTTGTCGACTTCAACTGCCCAAGCTGTTCGCGTTCAGAACTTACAAGTGATTTCATTTTACTAAGCATTTTTTGCTGTTTACTGATTTGGTACTGTAACATGTTCTTTGTTTTTAATTCCTCAACTAAGGGTTCTTTGCTTACACATTTCTCTAATTCTGAATAATCATCTTGTTTTGAAGTAACTTTCTTTGGATCAGACATTTCACTTTCTGTTTTACTTTTTTCAACACAAGTCTCATTATTGTTAACTTTGGTTGTCGTGTTTCCTGACAGCCAGACAGTCAAAGGAATGAACGGAGAATTCTGGTACTCGTTCGAAGTCTTGAATCCAGCTACTTTCTTTTTGTGTAGCAACTTTTTGTTTGTTTCAATAACACGTTTGATGCGGACAGACAGCGTGGCTTGTTTAATTTCACATGTCTTTTTGTCAATTTGATTTAGCCAGGTAATGAGATTGGTTAGAGGGAGTTTTGATGCATCAGCAAATTTCTTCAGCTCAATAATATGGCCATGTTTGAGGGTTCCTTCAGGTTTTGGTTCTATCACATTGTGGATAAGATTTGCTGACAGAAGTCCAGCTTCCTCACAAAATGGGCCAGGGTACTGTCCTGCCATTTCAAGTTGATGTTTAAGTCATCATTAGGATGTCAATATATATATTGCACAACCTGAAAATGTATAAAAAAAGAATTATAAAGCTTGCATACAATTAATTTCATCACTATCAAGGTACAATTAACCGTGTATTATTTAACAAATGTAAAATAAAACAAGTTCTTTAGTCAGTATCCGAAAAGCGGACACGAAATTTCATTGAATAATTAGACGGGTTCGTTTTCGGACACCTTCAAATTTCATTAAATTCGGCGAGATTTATTGCTTTTTCAACATATTTTTTTCGATAATCAGATTCTTTAATATCAAATTTATGTCTTCTTTAATATTTTGACGAGAAATTAAAAGTGATGTTAGCAGAAAGAAGTATAACTTCAAGACGTTCGTGAAAAATTTAATGTCGGGAATTCTTCGAAAAAAAAGTCGTGCATTCTCAGCTTTTTTCCGATCAAATTGTTTGTTATAACGGCATAATTTTTTAGTTTATTTGATTATTTATCTGTTTTTCATTCAATTTTTATTATTTCATTACGTTCATGCTAATATTTAACTATATATCGGCGATTTAATTCAGGTAGTTCCGCCGATTGCGATTTCAAGATGGCGGCGCGTTGTTTACCGCGCCCGCCATTTTTGGAACAGACTACTACTGAACTTCTAACGTAATTGCGACGGGTCAAATCTAAACTGATTTCAATAAATTTAGCATCATTTTAAAGCTGAGAAAATGCACTTTATTTTGATATTCGTTATGATAATACAAACCTTGTAGTTTTTCTGTAAGAATAGGTGAACTTTGACGATTTTTTGAACAAATAGCTTCCGGCCGATTTTTCTCAAACAAACGCCATTACGTAGCCCTTTCTTTTCTGTGATTGGATAATATCACTTCATGAATATTCATGAATTATTAGCCTGTCGCAATTGGATGTGAAAACACACACTGTCATAAACCATTGTCCTTGTCTATTGACCCGCGCCGAGGTGTGAAGATTGATCGATAATTACCAATAATTGATTTTTAACTAATTATCGATCATCTTTATTTTTTTCAGATTTTATTAAGAATTATACCATTTGAAAGATAATTCATTTCTGAATAATTATATGTAAGTTTTATTATGGTATTTTGGGAAATAATAAGAAATATAATATGTTAAATCTAATGACCCTATCGATTTTACCTGGTTTTACTTGATTGACTACAAGATTATTGGATTATCTGGGGTTGCTATTGATAGTTTAGGATAAAAGCTGACCTAAACATAAAACTTAACCAAGAAAACTGATTTTCTAAGTCCAAAAGGGGCAATAAATCTTGCAAAAAGCAAGATGGAGTTATGTTTCTTGATGTACAGGGTCTGCTTATGATGGTGAACAAGTATTCCAAGTTTCAAAGCAATAGCTTTGATAGTTTAGGAGAAAAGTTGACCTAAACATAAAACTTAACCAAGAAATCTGATATTTTCTAAGTACAAAAGGGGCCATAAATCTTGCAAAAAGCAAGATGGAGTTATGTTTCTTGCTATACAGGGTCAGCTTATGATGGTGAACAAGTATTCCAAGTTTCAAAGCAATAGCTTTGATAGTTTAGGAGAAAAGCTGACCTAAACATAAAACTTAACCTGGCAACGCCGACGCAGACGCCGACGCCGACAACCGCTCAAGTGATGACAATAACTCATCATTTTTTTTCAAAAAATCAGATGAGCTAAAAACGAACACCGAGGTCGGGTGATTTATGTAGACTACGCGCTGCCTGTAGTGTATATCGCGAAAATTGATGACATAAATCAAGCTGCAATTCTACACCAAACGAAGAGCCAAGAATAAAATCTAACTTGACACTTTTTTCATATATCAATAATACTTAAACTGACCCCGTTTTCGCTCATTTTGGTGCTTGTAATGAATAGTTATTTGTTAAAAAGTCTTTCTTCTTTCTTTTTGTTTCGTTTGCCGCATGGAATGCCGGTATCGCGTTCAGGATAAACGCCGTCTGGTTTCGGTATAAATGTCTACGGTTAACAGCAGTTTATAAATCACACATAGCCGGACTATTTTAAATTATTCGTCTTTATCTAAGTATTTTTTTTTAAAAATTGAACTAATTTTCAACTTTTTAAAACAAGTTGTCGGTAATACAATATATTCTTGACAGCAGTAACAACTTTTTAGAATTACACAGTGCTTTCCGATTCCAATTAAAGAGTTTTAGTTCATTGTGCAAAAATACGCTAAATATGAGGAGTTCTAGCTAGCGGTAGCGCTGTACGATATTTAAAGACCCACCGTAACCTAGTGACCTACTGTTTCCTCCCACATGAAGTTCGTGAAAATCATTCTTATATTACTAGTTTGGTACACACTGTGGGGAACCAACGTGACCAGAAGGTAAGGTACGGGGCCCGATTTGTAAACAAATTGGCTCGCTTCATGTATTATTTTTGGTCATAACTTTGTTAATACTCAATGGATTTTCATGAAATAAAGACGAACGCCTTCCGCCTTAAAAGACAAACTCCCGATGCTGGTAAGAAGCCAGATTAATTTGATACTTTTTGCAAAAAGTGGAACGGCATATTTCGCTGGTCACAAAATGTTGTGCCATGGCACGGAGCATTTTACTTAAAAGTGGTCTAAATGATTTGCAAATCAAGCACCTTCAGGCTACAATACCTTAGTCTCTAAGTAGCGTTCCAGATTATAAGCTGACAACAGAATTTTTTCAGAGTAATATCGGTGATTTTCGCCGTGACTTGCTAAAAACAAAAGCGCTATGGTCCAGATTACTTCTTGAAAATGCTCTGGTGCGGAGCAGTATTTCAACACTTCACCTTTTTAGAAGAAATTCTGCTTTCCTGAAAATTTAAACACGCCAAGTGATTTAGCACAACATTTTTAACCAAGCAAATACGCCTTTGCACTTCTTGCAAAAAGTACCAAATTAATCTGGCTTCTTACAGCAAGAAATTAGCCGGGAGTTTGAACACATCCATACTTGCCTTTTTCCACCAACAAGAGAAAAACATTACAGGTTGGCAAATTTATATTTTGTTTAGAGTTGTATTTATACATGTATTAAAAAGAACCTATATACATATCTCAGAAATGGTGAATATACTCTAAATCTAGCTGGAAATATAACCTTCCAATACATCTAATGAAGCATTGAGACCAGGAAAGATACTAACTCGAGTTGTAGTCACAAGTGATAAAAGAACAGTTAGATCTACCTCAATTAATAGTACCATTTATCTTTTATATAATAAAAATTCCCCTCTAATAGTGCAGGTCATATACCGTTTGTCTGTAAATGCTTGGTGGCAAATAAATAGTCTTAAAATCGAGTATTTTCTATTCTAGAAATGGACTTAGGTCCGTCTGAAGCATTTAAGTTGACTTTTTCTCCGTTCGTTAGATAAACTGAACGCAGAATGCTGTGGAAATCGGTCGAAAGAGTGTTAATTGTCGGTTTGGATATGGCTTTGACTGGACTACAATTATGTTTCAAAATCAAAAATACTCGATTTTAAGAAAATCCATATGACATGAGCATTCATGTAGGTTTTAAGGACATTTCCTAGATTTTTCCCCTGACAGATTTTTAATAAGTAACACATGTCTACTTCAATATATACACTGTCAATTTCAGTAGGTTATGTCAACATGTTCGTGTTTAAGGTAAAGACAAGATGAATGAATTGACCTTTTAAAAATTGATATTCAGATATCAAAGTCAAGAACATAAGCTTAATATGAATTAAATTTCATGACAATTTATTTATAAATTTTCTTAATTTTTTACT